>NW_028125493.1:0-229565 GCF_965194825.1 Balaenoptera physalus | reverse complement strand
ATTGCAGTGCCCCTGAGCTCCATTTTTCAACTCGCTTTCTTGGGAGCTGGCCGCAAAAGCGCAGGATTGCTTCAGGCCCTATTCTGGTCCCGGGCGGCAGGCTAAGCCTGTGCTTAATTCTTCTTCCTGATGGGAAAATAGAGTGACCTGTGCCTGTCCCAACACCTAGAGCTAGTCTCTCATTGTTTTCCCCTCTTCTCGTTCATCCTCAGGACAAATTGCAACCTGTACGGAACAGGAGGTTAAAGGTGATGATTCTCCAAGGAGGGAGGTTGCTAGTAAAGCAGCTGGAATGGCGAACCCGAGCACAAGGAGATGAGAAATGTGGTGCGTTTTAGAAACCTTTCGCGATCACACGGTGTACCATCTTCTGGGTTTCTCATGCATGTTTTCGATGTAGGAAGATGCCCTTGAACCTGGAGATTTGGAACCCATGGGATGGGTACCAGGCAGTATTACTTTAAAGGGTCTGCGTTTCCTCACCCAACCTCACCAAACCTCTCAGCCCCAAGAGTGTCCACCCTTATGTCTCAATCAGCTGTGGGTCTAGATATGGTCAATCCAGGTAGCATAACTGCCCCTAAACGAATTTTGTAAGAATTTCTCTCTCTTTCACTGTCTTTTTTTCACAGGTTTTTAAAAGTAATTGATTTTTATAATGGGGTTTAGCTGCTTTTCACTGCTATGTTTATGTCACTTTACACCCACATGACTCACTTACAGAGAGATATCAATACATAGGTTTTAAGATTCTTACTAGTCAGATATATTCTTGGGCCGTGAATAGGGGGTTTTGAGTCCAATTCACTGAGCAAGGAGTAGGTCTTGTCTAGTACATATTGGGTTTATGGAACGGTATCTGAGCTAATTTGAAACCATTGTTTTATGCATCACCCGGCCTCACCTTTCCCGTTAAGCAGCCATAGTGTGTTTTCTAAACGTGTGACTCTGTTCTGTTTTGTAATTCAGTTCAAGGGTAGCGGTTTTTACATTCCCTCTATTAGTGATATCTTATGATAAGTGTCTTTTTCTGTGTGACTTATTTCACTTAGAATCGTCGTACCTAAATCCACTCATCATGCTGCTACTAGCCTTATGACCTTGATTTCATGGCTGAGTGATATTCCATTGTACATAAGGACCACAACATCTTTATCCATTTTTCTCTTTCCTGGGATATTTATGGTGTAACGAAGTTGGAGGTTCTTGTCAACAGAGAGGCCCTAAACTTTGGGGTGCCTGTGTCTTGCTGGTTTTTAATTTTCCCACTTTATACGCCCATGAGTGGAAGTGCCCTATGCTCTCTAAGCTGAGTTTTTTAGATGTTTCAGGACACACCGTACACTTCTCCAGAGTGGCTGTTGGCAATTTACATCCCGCCCATCATCGTAGCAAGGCTCCCGTTTCTCCATGGCCTGTCCTGCATTTCTGGTTTTGACACTTTATTCAGCATGGCCCTTTTGACCGATGGGAAGCGAGACTTCTTTGTAGCGCTGATTTGCCTTTCCAGGTTGCTTGGTTGGCCAAAAAGGGCGTATGCGTTTTTTCCTGAATATATTCGGGAAAAAACGCATACGCCCTTTTTGGCCAAGGGCATCATTGACGAGGTTTTGCCGCTTTTCCTGTGCTTTAAAGGCGATTCGAATCTCCCTCCTGAAATCTGTTTCCTGCAATTCTGCCTTGCTTTAAATCCTCTTCGTTGCCTTCCCTCAATATATTTGTGGACGAGAGTGATCATTTATAAGTCTACAGGTTTGTGAATTGCAGTGCCCCTGAGCTCCATATTTCAACTCGCTTTCTTGGGAGCTGGCCGCAAAAGCGCAGGATTGCTTCAGGCCCTATTCTGGTCCCGGGCGGAAGGCTGAGCCTGTGCTTAATTCTTCTTCCTGATGGGAAAATAGAGTGAACTGTGCCTGTCCCAACACCTAGAGCTAGTCTCTCATTGGTTCCCACTTCTTCCCGTTCATCCTCAGGACAAATTGCAACCTGTACGGAACAGGAGGTTAAAGGTGCTGATTCTCCAATGAGGGAGACTGCTAGTAAAGCAGCTGGAATGGCGAATTCGAGCACAAGGAGATGAGAAATGAGGTGCGTTTTAGAAACCTTTCCCGATCACACAGTGTGCCATCTTCTGGGTTTCTCATGCATGTTTTCGATGTAGGAAGATGCCCTTGAACCTGGAGATTTGGGACCCATGGGATGGGTACCACGCAATATTACTTTAAAGGGTCTGCGTTCCCTCACCCAACCTCAGCAAACCTCTCAGCCCCAAGAGTGTCCACCCTTATGTCTCAATCAGCTGTGGGTCTAGATATGGTCAATCCAGGTAGCATAACTGCCCCTAAACGAATTTTGTAAGAATTTCTCTCTCTTTCACTGTCTTTTTTTCACAGGTTTTTAAAAGTAATTGATTTTTATAATGGGGTTTAGCTGCTTTTCACTGCTATGTTTATGTCACTTTACACCCACATGACTCACTTACAGAGAGATATCAATACATAGGTTTTAAGATTCTTACTAGTCAGATATATTCTTGGGCCGTGAATAGGGGGTTTTGAGTCCAATTCACTGAGCAAGGAGTAGGTCTTGTCTAGTACATATTGGGTTTATGGAACGGTATCTGAGCTAATTTGAAACCATTGTTTTATGCATCACCCGGCCTCACCTTTCCCGTTAAGCAGCCATAGTGTGTTTTCTAAACGTGTGACTCTGTTCTGTTTTGTAATTCAGTTCAAGGGTAGCGGTTTTTACATTCCCTCTATTAGTGATATCTTATGATAAGTGTCTTTTTCTGTGTGACTTATTTCACTTAGAATCGTCGTACCTAAATCCACTCATCATGCTGCTACTAGCCTTATGACGTTGATTTCATGGCTGAGTGATATTCCATTGTACATAAGGACCACAACATCTTTATCCATTTTTCTCTTTCCTGGGATATTTATGGTGTAACGAAGTTGGAGGTTCTTGTCAGCAGAGAGGCCCTAAACTTTGGGGTGCCTGTGTCTTGCTGGTTTTTAATTTTCCCACTTTATACGCCCATGAGTGGAAGTGCCCTATGCTCTCTAAGCTGAGTTTTTTAGATGTTTCAGGACACACCGTACACTTCTCCAGAGTGGCTGTTGGCAATTTACATCCCGCCCATCATCGTAGCAAGGCTCCCGTTTCTCCATGGCCTGTCCTGCATTTCTGGTTTTGACACTTTATTCAGCATGGCCCTTTTGACCGATGGGAAGCGAGACTTCTTTGTAGCGCTGATTTGCCTTTCCAGGTTGCTTGGTTGGCCAAAAAGGGCGTATGCGTTTTTTCCTGAATATATTCGGGAAAAAACGCATACGCCCTTTTTGGCCAAGGGCATCATTGACGAGGTTTTGCCGCTTTTCCTGTGCTTTAAAGGCGATTCGAATCTCCCTCCTGAAATCTGTTTCCTGCAATTCTGCCTTGCTTTAAATCCTCTTCGTTGCCTTCCCTCAATATATTTGTGGACGAGAGTGATCATTTATAAGTCTACAGGTTTGTGAATTGCAGTGCCCCTGAGCTCCATATTTCAACTCGCTTTCTTGGGAGCTGGCCGCAAAAGCGCAGGATTGCTTCAGGCCCTATTCTGGTCCCGGGCGGAAGGCTGAGCCTGTGCTTAATTCTTCTTCCTGATGGGAAAATAGAGTGAACTGTGCCTGTCCCAACACCTAGAGCTAGTCTCTCATTGGTTCCCACTTCTTCCCGTTCATCCTCAGGACAAATTGCAACCTGTACGGAACAGGAGGTTAAAGGTGCTGATTCTCCAAGGAGGGAGATTGCTAGTAATGCGGCTGGAATGGCGAACCCGAGCACAAGGACATGAGAAATGAGGTGCGTTTTAGAAACCTTTCCCGATCACACAGTGTGCCATCTTCTGGGTTTCTCATGCATGTTTTCGATGTAGGAAGATGCCCTTGAACCTGGAGATTTGGGACCCATGGGATGGGTACCACGCAATATTACTTTAAAGGGTCTGCGTTTCCTCACCCAACCTCAGCAAACCTCTCAGCCCCAAGAGTGTCCACCCTTATGTCTCAATCAGCTGTGGGTCTAGATATGGTGAATCCAGGTAGCATCAATGCCCCTAAACGAATTTTGTAAGAATTTCTCTCTCTTTCACTGTCTTTTTTTCACAGGTTTTTAAAAGTAATTGATTTTTATAATGGGGTTTAGCTGCTTTTCACTGCTGTGTTTATGCCACTTTACACCCACTTGACTCACTTACAGAGAGATATCAATACATAGGTTTTAAGATTCTTACTAGTCAGATATATTCTTGGGCCGTGAATAGGGGGTGTTGAGTCCAATTCACTGAGCAAGGAGTAGGTCTTGTCTATTACATATTGGGTTTATGGAACGGTATCTGAGCTAATTTGAAACCCTTGTTTTATGCATCACCCCACCTCACCTTTCCGTTAAGCAGCCATAGTGTGTTTTCTAAACGTGTGACTCTGTTCTGTTTTGTAATTCAGTTCAAGAGTAGCGGTTTTTACATTCACTCTATAAGTGATATCTTATGATAAGTGTCTTTTTCTGTGTGACTTATTTCACTTAGAATCGTCGTACCTAAATCCACTCATCATGCTGCTACTAGCCTTATGACGTTGATTTCATGGCTGAGTGATGTTCCATTGTACATAAGGACCACAACTTATTTATCCATTTTTCTCTATCCTGAGATATTTAAGGTGTAACGAAGTGGAGGTTCTTGTCAACAGAGCAGCCCTAAACGTTGGGGTGCCTGTGTCTTGCTGATTTTTAGTTTTCCCAATTTATACGCCCATGAGTGGAAGTGCCCTATGCTCTCTAAGCTGAGTTTTTTAGATGTTTCAGGACACACCGTACACTTCTCCAGATTGGCTGTTGGCAATTTACATCCCGCCCATCAGCGTAGCAAGGCTCCCGTTTCTCCATGGCCTGCCCTGCATTTCTGGTTTTGACACTTTATTCAGCATGGCCCTTTTGACCGATGGGAAGCGAGACTTCTTTGTAGCGCTGATTTGCCTTTCCAGGTGGCTTGCTTGGCCAAAAAGGGCGTATGCGTTTTTTCCTGAATATATTCAGGAAAAAACGCATACGCCCTTTTTGGCCAAGGGCATCATTGTCATGGTTTTGCCGCTTTTCCTGTGCTTTAAAGGCGATTCGAATCTCCCTCCTGAAATCTGTTTCCTGCAATTCTGCCTTGCTTTCAAATCCTCTTCGTTGCCTTCCCTCAATATATTTGTGGACGAGAGTGATCATTTATAAGTCTGCAGGTTTGTGAATTGCAGTGCCCCTGAGCTCCATTTTTCAACTCGCTTTCTTGGGAGCTGGCCGCAAAAGCGCAGGATTGCTTCAGGCCCTATTCTGGTCCCGGGCGGCAGGCTGAGCCTGTGCTTAATTCTTCTTCCTGATGGGAAAATAGAGTGACCTGTGCCTGTCCCAACACCTAGAGCTAGTCTCTCATTGTTTTCCCCTCTTCTCGTTCATCCTCAGGACAAATTGCAACCTGTACGGAACAGGAGGTTAAAGGTGATGATTCTCCAAGGAGGGAGGTTGCTAGTAAAGCAGCTGGAATGGCGAACCCGAGCACAAGGAGATGAGAAATGTGGTGCGTTTTAGAAACCTTTCGCGATCACACGGTGTACCATCTTCTGGGTTTCTCATGCATGTTTTCGATGTAGGAAGATGCCCTTGAACCTGGAGATTTGGAACCCATGGGATGGGTACCACGCAGTATTACTTTAAAGGGTCTGCGTTTCCTCACCCAACCTCACCAAACCTCTCAGCCCCAAGAGTGTCCACCCTTATGTCTCAATCAGCTGTGGGTCTAGATATGGTCAATCCAGGTAGCATAACTGCCCCTAAACGAATTTTGTAAGAATTTCTCTCTCTTTCACTGTCTTTTTTTCACAGGTTTTTAAAAGTAATTGATTTTTATAATGGGGTTTAGCTGCTTTTCACTGCTATGTTTATGTCACTTTACACCCACATGACTCACTTACAGAGAGATATCAATACATAGGTTTTAAGATTCTTACTAGTCAGATATATTCTTGGGCCGTGAATAGGGGGTTTTGAGTCCAATTCACTGAGCAAGGAGTAGGTCTTGTCTAGTACATATTGGGTTTATGGAACGGTATCTGAGCTAATTTGAAACCATTGTTTTATGCATCACCCGGCCTCACCTTTCCCGTTAAGCAGCCATAGTGTGTTTTCTAAACGTGTGACTCTGTTCTGTTTTGTAATTCAGTTCAAGGGTAGCGGTTTTTACATTCCCTCTATTAGTGATATCTTATGATAAGTGTCTTTTTCTGTGTGACTTATTTCACTTAGAATCGTCGTACCTAAATCCACTCATCATGCTGCTACTAGCCTTATGACCTTGATTTCATGGCTGAGTGATATTCCATTGTACATAAGGACCACAACATCTTTATCCATTTTTCTCTTTCCTGGGATATTTATGGTGTAACGAAGTTGGAGGTTCTTGTCAACAGAGAGGCCCTAAACTTTGGGGTGCCTGTGTCTTGCTGGTTTTTAATTTTCCCACTTTATACGCCCATGAGTGGAAGTGCCCTATGCTCTCTAAGCTGAGTTTTTTAGATGTTTCAGGACACACCGTACACTTCTCCAGAGTGGCTGTTGGCAATTTACATCCCGCCCATCATCGTAGCAAGGCTCCCGTTTCTCCATGGCCTGTCCTGCATTTCTGGTTTTGACACTTTATTCAGCATGGCCCTTTTGACCGATGGGAAGCGAGACTTCTTTGTAGCGCTGATTTGCCTTTCCAGGTTGCTTGGTTGGCCAAAAAGGGCGTATGCGTTTTTTCCTGAATATATTCGGGAAAAAACGCATACGCCCTTTTTGGCCAAGGGCATCATTGACGAGGTTTTGCCGCTTTTCCTGTGCTTTAAAGGCGATTCGAATCTCCCTCCTGAAATCTGTTTCCTGCAATTCTGCCTTGCTTTAAATCCTCTTCGTTGCCTTCCCTCAATATATTTGTGGACGAGAGTGATCATTTATAAGTCTACAGGTTTGTGAATTGCAGTGCCCCTGAGCTCCATATTTCAACTCGCTTTCTTGGGAGCTGGCCGCAAAAGCGCAGGATTGCTTCAGGCCCTATTCTGGTCCCGGGCGGAAGGCTGAGCCTGTGCTTAATTCTTCTTCCTGATGGGAAAATAGAGTGAACTGTGCCTGTCCCAACACCTAGAGCTAGTCTCTCATTGGTTCCCACTTCTTCCCGTTCATCCTCAGCACAAATTGCAACCTGTACGGAACAGGAGGTTAAAGGTGCTGATTCTCCAAGGAGGGAGATTGCTAGTAATGCGGCTGGAATGGCGAACCCGAGCACAAGGAGATGAGAAATGAGGTGCGTTTTAGAAACCTTTCCCGATCACACAGTGTGCCATCTTCTGGGTTTCTCATGCATGTTTTCGATGTAGGAAGATGCCCTTGAACCTGGAGATTTGGGACCCATGGGATGGGTACCACGCAATATTACTTTAAAGGGTCTGCGTTCCCTCACCCAACCTCAGCAAACCTCTCAGCCCCAAGAGTGTCCACCCTTATGTCTCAATCAGCTGTGGGTCTAGATATGGTCAATCCAGGTAGCATCAATGCCCCTAAACGAATTTTGTAAGAATTTCTCTCTCTTTCACTGTCTTTTTTTCACAGGTTTTTAAAAGTAATTGATTTTTATAATGGGGTTTAGCTGCTTTTCACTGCTGTGTTTATGTCACTTTACACCCACTTGACTCACTTACAGAGAGATATCAATACATAGGTTTTAAGATTCTTACTAGTCAGATATATTCTTGGGCCGTGAATAGGGGGTTTTGAGTCCAATTCACTGAGCAAGGAGTAGGTCTTGTCTATTACATATTGGGTTTATGGAACGGTATCTGAACTAATTTGAAACCCTTGTTTTATGCATCACCCCACCTCACCTTTCCCGTTAAGCAGCCATAGTGTGTTTTCTAAACGTGTGACTCTGTTCTGTTTTGTAATTCAGTTCAAGGGTAGCGGTTTTTACATTCCCTCTATAAGTGATATCTTATGATAAGTGTCTTTTTCTGTGTGACTTATTTCACTTAGAATCGTAGTACCTAAATCCACTCATCATGCTGCTACTAGCCTTATGACGTTGATTTCATGGCTGAGTGATATTCCATTGTACATAAGGACCACAACTTCTTTATCCATTTTTCTCTTTCCTGGGATATTTAAGGTGTAACGAAGTGGAGGTTCTTGTCAACAGAGCAGCCCTAAATGTTGGGGTGCCTGTGTCTTGCTGGTTTTTAATTTTCCCACTTTATACGCCCATGAGTGGAAGTGCCCTATGCTCTCTAAGCTGAGTTTTTTAGATGTTTCAGGACACACCGTACACTTCTCCAGAGTGGCTGTTGGCAATTTACATTCCGCCCATCAGCGTAGCAAGGCTCCCGTTTCTCCATGGCCTGTCCTGCATTTCTGGTTTTGACACTTTATTCAGCATGGCCCTTTTGACCGATGGGAAGCGAGACTTCTTTGTAGTGCTGATTTGCCTTTCCAGGTTGCTTGGTTGGCCAAAAAGGGCGTATGCGTTTTTTCCTGAATATATTCAGGAAAAAACGCATACGCCCTTTTTGGCCAAGGGCATCATTGACGAGGTTTTGCCGCTTTTCCTGTGCTTTAAAGGCGATTCGAATCTCCCTCCTGAAATCTGTTTCCTGCAATTCTGCCTTGCTTTCAAATCCTCTTCGTTGCCTTCCCTCAATATATTTGTGGACGAGAGTGATCATTTATAAGTCTGCAGGTTTGTGAATTGCAGTGCCCCTGAGCTCCATTTTTCAACTCGCTTTCTTGGGAGCTGGCCGCAAAAGCGCAGGATTGCTTCAGGCCCTATTCTGGTCCCGGGCGGCAGGCTGAGCCTGTGCTTAATTCTTCTTCCTGATGGTAAAATAGAGTGACCTGTGCCTGTCCCAACACCTAGAGCTAGTCTCTCATTGGTTCCCACTTCTTCCCGTTCATCCTCAGGACAAATTGCAACCTGTACGGAACAGGAGGTTAAAGGTGCTGATTCTCCAAGGAGGGAGATTGCTAGTAATGCGGCTGGAATGGCGAACCCGAGCACAAGGACATGAGAAATGAGGTGCGTTTTAGAAACCTTTCCCGATCACACAGTGTACCATCTTCTGGGTTTCTCATGCACGTTTTCGAAGTAGGAAGATGCCCTTGAACCTGGAGATTTGGGACCCATGGGATGGGTACCACGCACTATTACTTTAAAGGGTCTGCGTTTGCTCACCCAATCTCACCAAATCTCTCAGCCCCAAGAGTGTCCACCCTTATGTCTCAATCAGCTGTGGGTCTAGATATGGTCAATCCAGGTAGCATAACTGCCCCTGAACGAATTTTGTAAGAATTTCTCTCTCTTTCACTGTCTTTTTTTCACAGGTTTTTAAAAGTAATTGATTTTTATAATGGGGTTTAGCTGCTTTTCACTGCTGTGTTTATGCCACTTTACACCCACTTGACTCACTTACTAAGAGATATCAATACATAGGTTTTAAGATTCTTACTAGTCAGATATATTCTTGGGCCGTGAATAGGGGGTGTTGAGTCCAATTCACTGAGCAAGGAGTAGGTCTTGTCTATTACATATTGGGTTTATGGAACGGTATCTGAGCTAATTTGAAACCCTTGTTTTATGCATCACCCCACCTCACCTTTCCCGTTAAGCAGCCATAGTGTGTTTTCTAAACTTGTGACTCTGTTCTGTTTTGTAATTCAGTTCAAGGGTAGCGGTTTTTACATTCCCTCTATAAGTGATATCTTATGATAAGTGTCTTTTTCTGTGTGACTTATTTCACTTAGAATCGTAGAACCTAAATCCACTCATCATGCTGCTACTAGCCTTATGACGTTGATTTCATGGCTGAGTGATATTCCATTGTACATAAGGACCACAACATCTTTATCCATTTTTCTCTTTCCTGGGATATTTAAGGTGTAACGAAGTTGGAGGTTCTTGTCAACAGAGCAGCCCTAAACTTTGGGGTGCCTGTGTCTTGCTGGTTTTTAATGTTCCCACTTTATACGCGCATGAGTGGAAGTGCCCTATGCTCTCTAAGCTGAGTTTTTTAGATGTTTCAGGACACACCGTACACTTCTCCAGAGTGGCTGTTGGCAATTTACATCCCGCCCATCAGCGTAGCAAGGCTCCCGTTTCTCCATGGCCTGTCCTGCATTTCTGGTTTTGACACTTTATTCAGCATGGCCCTTTTGACCGATGGGAAGCGAGACTTCTTTGTAGCGCTGATTTGCCTTTCCAGGTTGCTTGGTTGGCCAAAAAGGGCGTATGCGTTTTTTCCTGAATATATTCAGGAAAAAACGCATACGCCCTTTTTGGCCAAGGGCATCATTGTCGAGGTTTTACCGCTTTTCCTGTGCTTTAAAGGCGATTCGAATCTCCCTCCTGAAATCTGTTTCCTGCAATTCTGCCTTGCTTTCAAATCCTCTTCGTTGCTTTCCCTCAATATATTTGTGGACGAGAGTGATCATTTATAAGTCTGCAGGTTTGTGAATTGCAGTGCCCCTGAGCTCCATTTTTCAACTCGCTTTCTTGGGAGCTGGCCGCAAAAGCGCAGGATTGCTTCAGGCCCTATTCTGGTCCCGGGCGGCAGGCTGAGCCTGTGCTTAATTCTTCTTCCTGATGGTAAAATAGAGTGACCTGTGCCTGTCCCAACACCTAGAGCTAGTCTCTCATTGGTTCCCACTTCTTCCCGTTCATCCTCAGGACAAATTGCAACCTGTACGGAACAGGACGTTAAAGGTGCTGATTCTCCAAGGAGGGAGATTGCTAGTAATGCGGCTGGAATGGCGAACCCGAGCACAAGGACATGAGAAATGAGGTGCGTTTTAGAAACCTTTCCCGATCACACAGTGTACCATCTTCTGGGTTTCTCATGCACGTTTTCGATGTAGGAAGATGCCCTTGAACCTGGAGATTTGGGACCCATGGGATGGGTACCACGCACTATTACTTTAAAGGGTCTGCGTTTGCTCACCCAATCTCACCAAACCTCTCAGCCCCAAGAGTGTCCACCCTTATGTCTCAATCAGCTGTGGGTCTAGATATGGTCAATCCAGGTAGCATAACTGCCCCTGAACGAATTTTGTAAGAATTTCTCTCTCTTTCACTGTCTTTTTTTCACAGGTTTTTAAAAGTAATTGATTTTTATAATGGGGTTTAGCTGCTTTTCACTGCTGTGTTTATGCCACTTTACACCCACTTGACTCACTTACTAAGAGATATCAATACATAGGTTTTAAGATTCTTACTAGTCAGATATATTCTTGGGCCGTGAATAGGGGGTGTTGAGTCCAATTCACTGAGCAAGGAGTAGGTCTTGTCTATTACATATTGGGTTTATGGAACGGTATCTGAGCTAATTTGAAACCCTTGTTTTATGCATCACCCCACCTCACCTTTCCCGTTAAGCAGCCATAGTGTGTTTTCTAAACGTGTGACTCTGTTCTGTTTTGTAATTCAGTTCAAGGGTAGCGGTTTTTACATTCCCTCTATAAGTGATATCTTATGATAAGTGTCTTTTTCTGTGTGACTTATTTCACTTAGAATCGTAGAACCTAAATCCACTCATCATGCTGCTACTAGTCTTATGACGTTGATTTCATGGCTGAGTGATATTCCATTGTACATAAGGACCACAACATCTTTATCCATTTTTCTCTTTCCTGGGATATTTAAGGTGTAACGAAGTTGGAGGTTCTTGTCAACAGAGCAGCCCTAAACTTTGGGGTGCCTGTGTCTTGCTGGTTTTTAATGTTCCCACTTTATACGCGCATGAGTGGAAGTGCCCTATGCTCTCTAAGCTGAGTTTTTTAGATGTTTCAGGACACACCGTACACTTCTCCAGAGTGGCTGTTGGCAATTTACATCCCGCCCATCAGCGTAGCAAGGCTCCCGTTTCTCCATGGCCTGCCCTGCATTTCTGGTTTTGACACTTTATTCAGCATGGCCCTTTTGACCGATGGGAAGCGAGACTTCTTTGTAGCGCTGATTTGCCTTTCCAGGTGGCTTGCTTGGCCAAAAAGGGCGTATGCGTTTTTTCCTGAATATATTCAGGAAAAAACGCATACGCCCTTTTTGGCCAAGGGCATCATTGTCATGGTTTTGCCGCTTTTCCTGTGCTTTAAAGGCGATTCGAATCTCCCTCCTGAAATCTGTTTCCTGCAATTCTGCCTTGCTTTCAAATCCTCTTCGTTGCCTTCCCTCAATATATTTGTGGACGAGAGTGATCATTTATAAGTCTGCAGGTTTGTGAATTGCAGTGCCCCTGAGCTCCATTTTTCAACTCGCTTTCTTGGGAGCTGGCCGCAAAAGCGCAGGATTGCTTCAGGCCCTATTCTGGTCCCGGGCGGCAGGCTGAGCCTGTGCTTAATTCTTCTTCCTGATGGGAAAATAGAGTGACCTGTGCCTGTCCCAACACCTAGAGCTAGTCTCTCATTGTTTTCCCCTCTTCTCGTTCATCCTCAGGACAAATTGCAACCTGTACGGAACAGGAGGTTAAAGGTGATGATTCTCCAAGGAGGGAGGTTGCTAGTAAAGCAGCTGGAATGGCGAACCCGAGCACAAGGAGATGAGAAATGTGGTGCGTTTTAGAAACCTTTCGCGATCACACGGTGTACCATCTTCTGGGTTTCTCATGCATGTTTTCGATGTAGGAAGATGCCCTTGAACCTGGAGATTTGGAACCCATGGGATGGGTACCACGCAGTATTACTTTAAAGGGTCTGCGTTTCCTCACCCAACCTCACCAAACCTCTCAGCCCCAAGAGTGTCCACCCTTATGTCTCAATCAGCTGTGGGTCTAGATATGGTCAATCCAGGTAGCATAACTGCCCCTAAACGAATTTTGTAAGAATTTCTCTCTCTTTCACTGTCTTTTTTTCACAGGTTTTTAAAAGTAATTGATTTTTATAATGGGGTTTAGCTGCTTTTCACTGCTATGTTTATGTCACTTTACACCCACATGACTCACTTACAGAGAGATATCAATACATAGGTTTTAAGATTCTTACTAGTCAGATATATTCTTGGGCCGTGAATAGGGGGTTTTGAGTCCAATTCACTGAGCAAGGAGTAGGTCTTGTCTAGTACATATTGGGTTTATGGAACGGTATCTGAGCTAATTTGAAACCATTGTTTTATGCATCACCCGGCCTCACCTTTCCCGTTAAGCAGCCATAGTGTGTTTTCTAAACGTGTGACTCTGTTCTGTTTTGTAATTCAGTTCAAGGGTAGCGGTTTTTACATTCCCTCTATTAGTGATATCTTATGATAAGTGTCTTTTTCTGTGTGACTTATTTCACTTAGAATCGTCGTACCTAAATCCACTCATCATGCTGCTACTAGCCTTATGACCTTGATTTCATGGCTGAGTGATATTCCATTGTACATAAGGACCACAACATCTTTATCCATTTTTCTCTTTCCTGGGATATTTATGGTGTAACGAAGTTGGAGGTTCTTGTCAACAGAGAGGCCCTAAACTTTGGGGTGCCTGTGTCTTGCTGGTTTTTAATTTTCCCACTTTATACGCCCATGAGTGGAAGTGCCCTATGCTCTCTAAGCTGAGTTTTTTAGATGTTTCAGGACACACCGTACACTTCTCCAGAGTGGCTGTTGGCAATTTACATCCCGCCCATCATCGTAGCAAGGCTCCCGTTTCTCCATGGCCTGTCCTGCATTTCTGGTTTTGACACTTTATTCAGCATGGCCCTTTTGACCGATGGGAAGCGAGACTTCTTTGTAGCGCTGATTTGCCTTTCCAGGTTGCTTGGTTGGCCAAAAAGGGCGTATGCGTTTTTTCCTGAATATATTCGGGAAAAAACGCATACGCCCTTTTTGGCCAAGGGCATCATTGACGAGGTTTTGCCGCTTTTCCTGTGCTTTAAAGGCGATTCGAATCTCCCTCCTGAAATCTGTTTCCTGCAATTCTGCCTTGCTTTAAATCCTCTTCGTTGCCTTCCCTCAATATATTTGTGGACGAGAGTGATCATTTATAAGTCTACAGGTTTGTGAATTGCAGTGCCCCTGAGCTCCATATTTCAACTCGCTTTCTTGGGAGCTGGCCGCAAAAGCGCAGGATTGCTTCAGGCCCTATTCTGGTCCCGGGCGGAAGGCTGAGCCTGTGCTTAATTCTTCTTCCTGATGGGAAAATAGAGTGAACTGTGCCTGTCCCAACACCTAGAGCTAGTCTCTCATTGGTTCCCACTTCTTCCCGTTCATCCTCAGCACAAATTGCAACCTGTACGGAACAGGAGGTTAAAGGTGCTGATTCTCCAAGGAGGGAGATTGCTAGTAATGCGGCTGGAATGGCGAACCCGAGCACAAGGAGATGAGAAATGAGGTGCGTTTTAGAAACCTTTCCCGATCACACAGTGTGCCATCTTCTGGGTTTCTCATGCATGTTTTCGATGTAGGAAGATGCCCTTGAACCTGGAGATTTGGGACCCATGGGATGGGTACCACGCAATATTACTTTAAAGGGTCTGCGTTCCCTCACCCAACCTCAGCAAACCTCTCAGCCCCAAGAGTGTCCACCCTTATGTCTCAATCAGCTGTGGGTCTAGATATGGTCAATCCAGGTAGCATCAATGCCCCTAAACGAATTTTGTAAGAATTTCTCTCTCTTTCACTGTCTTTTTTTCACAGGTTTTTAAAAGTAATTGATTTTTATAATGGGGTTTAGCTGCTTTTCACTGCTGTGTTTATGTCACTTTACACCCACTTGACTCACTTACAGAGAGATATCAATACATAGGTTTTAAGATTCTTACTAGTCAGATATATTCTTGGGCCGTGAATAGGGGGTTTTGAGTCCAATTCACTGAGCAAGGAGTAGGTCTTGTCTATTACATATTGGGTTTATGGAACGGTATCTGAACTAATTTGAAACCCTTGTTTTATGCATCACCCCACCTCACCTTTCCCGTTAAGCAGCCATAGTGTGTTTTCTAAACGTGTGACTCTGTTCTGTTTTGTAATTCAGTTCAAGGGTAGCGGTTTTTACATTCCCTCTATAAGTGATATCTTATGATAAGTGTCTTTTTCTGTGTGACTTATTTCACTTAGAATCGTAGTACCTAAATCCACTCATCATGCTGCTACTAGCCTTATGACGTTGATTTCATGGCTGAGTGATATTCCATTGTACATAAGGACCACAACTTCTTTATCCATTTTTCTCTTTCCTGGGATATTTAAGGTGTAACGAAGTGGAGGTTCTTGTCAACAGAGCAGCCCTAAATGTTGGGGTGCCTGTGTCTTGCTGGTTTTTAATTTTCCCACTTTATACGCCCATGAGTGGAAGTGCCCTATGCTCTCTAAGCTGAGTTTTTTAGATGTTTCAGGACACACCGTACACTTCTCCAGAGTGGCTGTTGGCAATTTACATTCCGCCCATCAGCGTAGCAAGGCTCCCGTTTCTCCATGGCCTGTCCTGCATTTCTGGTTTTGACACTTTATTCAGCATGGCCCTTTTGACCGATGGGAAGCGAGACTTCTTTGTAGTGCTGATTTGCCTTTCCAGGTTGCTTGGTTGGCCAAAAAGGGCGTATGCGTTTTTTCCTGAATATATTCAGGAAAAAACGCATACGCCCTTTTTGGCCAAGGGCATCATTGACGAGGTTTTGCCGCTTTTCCTGTGCTTTAAAGGCGATTCGAATCTCCCTCCTGAAATCTGTTTCCTGCAATTCTGCCTTGCTTTCAAATCCTCTTCGTTGCCTTCCCTCAATATATTTGTGGACGAGAGTGATCATTTATAAGTCTGCAGGTTTGTGAATTGCAGTGCCCCTGAGCTCCATTTTTCAACTCGCTTTCTTGGGAGCTGGCCGCAAAAGCGCAGGATTGCTTCAGGCCCTATTCTGGTCCCGGGCGGCAGGCTGAGCCTGTGCTTAATTCTTCTTCCTGATGGTAAAATAGAGTGACCTGTGCCTGTCCCAACACCTAGAGCTAGTCTCTCATTGGTTCCCACTTCTTCCCGTTCATCCTCAGGACAAATTGCAACCTGTACGGAACAGGAGGTTAAAGGTGCTGATTCTCCAAGGAGGGAGATTGCTAGTAATGCGGCTGGAATGGCGAACCCGAGCACAAGGACATGAGAAATGAGGTGCGTTTTAGAAACCTTTCCCGATCACACAGTGTACCATCTTCTGGGTTTCTCATGCACGTTTTCGAAGTAGGAAGATGCCCTTGAACCTGGAGATTTGGGACCCATGGGATGGGTACCACGCACTATTACTTTAAAGGGTCTGCGTTTGCTCACCCAATCTCACCAAATCTCTCAGCCCCAAGAGTGTCCACCCTTATGTCTCAATCAGCTGTGGGTCTAGATATGGTCAATCCAGGTAGCATAACTGCCCCTGAACGAATTTTGTAAGAATTTCTCTCTCTTTCACTGTCTTTTTTTCACAGGTTTTTAAAAGTAATTGATTTTTATAATGGGGTTTAGCTGCTTTTCACTGCTGTGTTTATGCCACTTTACACCCACTTGACTCACTTACTAAGAGATATCAATACATAGGTTTTAAGATTCTTACTAGTCAGATATATTCTTGGGCCGTGAATAGGGGGTGTTGAGTCCAATTCACTGAGCAAGGAGTAGGTCTTGTCTATTACATATTGGGTTTATGGAACGGTATCTGAGCTAATTTGAAACCCTTGTTTTATGCATCACCCCACCTCACCTTTCCCGTTAAGCAGCCATAGTGTGTTTTCTAAACTTGTGACTCTGTTCTGTTTTGTAATTCAGTTCAAGGGTAGCGGTTTTTACATTCCCTCTATAAGTGATATCTTATGATAAGTGTCTTTTTCTGTGTGACTTATTTCACTTAGAATCGTAGAACCTAAATCCACTCATCATGCTGCTACTAGCCTTATGACGTTGATTTCATGGCTGAGTGATATTCCATTGTACATAAGGACCACAACATCTTTATCCATTTTTCTCTTTCCTGGGATATTTAAGGTGTAACGAAGTTGGAGGTTCTTGTCAACAGAGCAGCCCTAAACTTTGGGGTGCCTGTGTCTTGCTGGTTTTTAATGTTCCCACTTTATACGCGCATGAGTGGAAGTGCCCTATGCTCTCTAAGCTGAGTTTTTTAGATGTTTCAGGACACACCGTACACTTCTCCAGAGTGGCTGTTGGCAATTTACATCCCGCCCATCAGCGTAGCAAGGCTCCCGTTTCTCCATGGCCTGTCCTGCATTTCTGGTTTTGACACTTTATTCAGCATGGCCCTTTTGACCGATGGGAAGCGAGACTTCTTTGTAGCGCTGATTTGCCTTTCCAGGTTGCTTGGTTGGCCAAAAAGGGCGTATGCGTTTTTTCCTGAATATATTCAGGAAAAAACGCATACGCCCTTTTTGGCCAAGGGCATCATTGTCGAGGTTTTACCGCTTTTCCTGTGCTTTAAAGGCGATTCGAATCTCCCTCCTGAAATCTGTTTCCTGCAATTCTGCCTTGCTTTCAAATCCTCTTCGTTGCTTTCCCTCAATATATTTGTGGACGAGAGTGATCATTTATAAGTCTGCAGGTTTGTGAATTGCAGTGCCCCTGAGCTCCATTTTTCAACTCGCTTTCTTGGGAGCTGGCCGCAAAAGCGCAGGATTGCTTCAGGCCCTATTCTGGTCCCGGGCGGCAGGCTGAGCCTGTGCTTAATTCTTCTTCCTGATGGTAAAATAGAGTGACCTGTGCCTGTCCCAACACCTAGAGCTAGTCTCTCATTGGTTCCCACTTCTTCCCGTTCATCCTCAGGACAAATTGCAACCTGTACGGAACAGGACGTTAAAGGTGCTGATTCTCCAAGGAGGGAGATTGCTAGTAATGCGGCTGGAATGGCGAACCCGAGCACAAGGACATGAGAAATGAGGTGCGTTTTAGAAACCTTTCCCGATCACACAGTGTACCATCTTCTGGGTTTCTCATGCACGTTTTCGATGTAGGAAGATGCCCTTGAACCTGGAGATTTGGGACCCATGGGATGGGTACCACGCACTATTACTTTAAAGGGTCTGCGTTTGCTCACCCAATCTCACCAAACCTCTCAGCCCCAAGAGTGTCCACCCTTATGTCTCAATCAGCTGTGGGTCTAGATATGGTCAATCCAGGTAGCATAACTGCCCCTGAACGAATTTTGTAAGAATTTCTCTCTCTTTCACTGTCTTTTTTTCACAGGTTTTTAAAAGTAATTGATTTTTATAATGGGGTTTAGCTGCTTTTCACTGCTGTGTTTATGCCACTTTACACCCACTTGACTCACTTACTAAGAGATATCAATACATAGGTTTTAAGATTCTTACTAGTCAGATATATTCTTGGGCCGTGAATAGGGGGTGTTGAGTCCAATTCACTGAGCAAGGAGTAGGTCTTGTCTATTACATATTGGGTTTATGGAACGGTATCTGAGCTAATTTGAAACCCTTGTTTTATGCATCACCCCACCTCACCTTTCCCGTTAAGCAGCCATAGTGTGTTTTCTAAACGTGTGACTCTGTTCTGTTTTGTAATTCAGTTCAAGGGTAGCGGTTTTTACATTCCCTCTATAAGTGATATCTTATGATAAGTGTCTTTTTCTGTGTGACTTATTTCACTTAGAATCGTAGAACCTAAATCCACTCATCATGCTGCTACTAGTCTTATGACGTTGATTTCATGGCTGAGTGATATTCCATTGTACATAAGGACCACAACATCTTTATCCATTTTTCTCTTTCCTGGGATATTTAAGGTGTAACGAAGTTGGAGGTTCTTGTCAACAGAGCAGCCCTAAACTTTGGGGTGCCTGTGTCTTGCTGGTTTTTAATGTTCCCACTTTATACGCGCATGAGTGGAAGTGCCCTATGCTCTCTAAGCTGAGTTTTTTAGATGTTTCAGGACACACCGTACACTTCTCCAGAGTGGCTGTTGGCAATTTACATCCCGCCCATCAGCGTAGCAAGGCTCCCGTTTCTCCATGGCCTGTCCTGCATTTCTGGTTTTGACACTTTATTCAGCATGGCCCTTTTGACCGATGGGAAGCGAGACTTCTTTGTAGCGCTGATTTGCCTTTCCAGGTTGCTTGGTTGGCCAAAAAGGGCGTATGCGTTTTTTCCTGAATATATTCAGGAAAAAACGCATACGCCCTTTTTGGCCAAGGGCATCATTGTCGAGGTTTTACCGCTTTTCCTGTGCTTTAAAGGCGATTCGAATCTCCCTCCTGAAATCTGTTTCCTGCAATTCTGCCTTGCTTTCAAATCCTCTTCGTTGCTTTCCCTCAATATATTTGTGGACGAGAGTGATCATTTATAAGTCTGCAGGTTTGTGAATTGCAGTGCCCCTGAGCTCCATTTTTCAACTCGCTTTCTTGGGAGCTGGCCGCAAAAGCGCAGGATTGCTTCAGGCCCTATTCTGGTCCCGGGCGGCAGGCTGAGCCTGTGCTTAATTCTTCTTCCTGATGGTAAAATAGAGTGACCTGTGCCTGTCCCAACACCTAGAGCTAGTCTCTCATTGGTTCCCACTTCTTCCCGTTCATCCTCAGGACAAATTGCAACCTGTACGGAACAGGACGTTAAAGGTGCTGATTCTCCAAGGAGGGAGATTGCTAGTAATGCGGCTGGAATGGCGAACCCGAGCACAAGGACATGAGAAATGAGGTGCGTTTTAGAAACCTTTCCCGATCACACAGTGTACCATCTTCTGGGTTTCTCATGCACGTTTTCGATGTAGGAAGATGCCCTTGAACCTGGAGATTTGGGACCCATGGGATGGGTACCACGCACTATTACTTTAAAGGGTCTGCGTTTGCTCACCCAATCTCACCAAACCTCTCAGCCCCAAGAGTGTCCACCCTTATGTCTCAATCAGCTGTGGGTCTAGATATGGTCAATCCAGGTAGCATAACTGCCCCTGAACGAATTTTGTAAGAATTTCTCTCTCTTTCACTGTCTTTTTTTCACAGGTTTTTAAAAGTAATTGATTTTTATAATGGGGTTTAGCTGCTTTTCACTGCTGTGTTTATGCCACTTTACACCCACTTGACACACTTACTAAGAGATATCAATACATAGGTTTTAAGATTCTTACTAGTCAGATATATTCTTGGGCCGTGAATAGGGGGTGTTGAGTCCAATTCACTGAGCAAGGAGTAGGTCTTGTCTATTACATATTGGGTTTATGGAACGGTATCTGAGCTAATTTGAAACCCTTGTTTTATGCATCACCCCACCTCACCTTTCCCGTTAAGCAGCCATAGTGTGTTTTCTAAACGTGTGACTCTGTTCTGTTTTGTAATTCAGTTCAAGGGTAGCGGTTTTTACATTCCCTCTATAAGTGATATCTTATGATAAGTGTCTTTTTCTGTGTGACTTATTTCACTTAGAATCGTAGAACCTAAATCCACTCATCATGCTGCTACTAGTCTTATGACGTTGATTTCATGGCTGAGTGATATTCCATTGTACATAAGGACCACAACATCTTTATCCATTTTTCTCTTTCCTGGGATATTTAAGGTGTAACGAAGTTGGAGGTTCTTGTCAACAGAGCAGCCCTAAACTTTGGGGTGCCTGTGTCTTGCTGGTTTTTAATGTTCCCACTTTATACGCGCAGGAGTGGAAGTGCCCTATGCTCTCTAAGCTGAGTTTTTTAGATGTTTCAGGACACACCGTACACTTCTCCAGAGTGGCTGTTGGCAATTTACATCCCGCCCATCAGCGTAGCAAGGCTCCCGTTTCTCCATGGCCTGTCCTGCATTTCTGGTTTTGACACTTTATTCAGCATGGCCCTTTTGACCGATGGGAAGCGAGACTTCTTTGTAGCGCTGATTTGCCTTTCCAGGTTGCTTGGTTGGCCAAAAAGGGCGTATGCGTTTTTTCCTGAATATATTCAGGAAAAAACGCATACGCCCTTTTTGGCCAAGGGCATCATTGTCGAGGTTTTACCGCTTTTCCTGTGCTTTAAAGGCGATTCGAATCTCCCTCCTGAAATCTGTTTCCTGCAATTCTGCCTTGCTTTCAAATCCTCTTCGTTTCCTTCCCTCAGTATATTTGTGGACGAGAGTGGTCATTTATAAGTCTGCAGGTTTGTGAATTGCAGTGCCCCTGAGCTCCATTTTTCAACTCGCTTTCTTGGGAGCTGGCCGCAAAAGCGCAGGATTGCTTCAGGCCCTATTCTGGTTCCGGGCGGCAGGCTGAGCCTGTGCTTAATTCTTCTTCCTGATGGGAAAATAGAGTGACCTGTGCCTGTCCCAACACCTAGAGCTAGACTCTCATTGTTTCCCCCTTTTCCCGTTCATCCTCAGGACAAATTGCAACCTGTACGGAACAGGAGGTTAAAGGTGCTGATTCTCCAATGAGGGAGACTGCTAGTAAAGCAGCTGGAATGGCGAATTCGAGCACAAGGAGATGAGAAATGAGGTGCGTTTTAGAAACCTTTCCCGATCACACAGTGTGCCATCTTCTGGGTTTCTCATGCATGTTTTCGATGTAGGAAGATGCCCTTGAACCTGGAGATTTGGGACCCATGGGATGGGTACCACGCAATATTACTTTAAAGGGTCTGTGTTTCCTCACCCAACCTCAGCAAACCTCTCAGCCCCAAGAGTGTCCACCCTTATGTCTCAATCAGCTGTGGGTCTAGATATGGTCAATCCAGGTAGCATCACTGCCCCTAAACGAATTTTGTAAGAATTTCTCTCTCTTTCACTGTCTTTTTTTCACAGGTTTTTAAAAGTAATTGATTTTTATAATGGGGTTTAGCTGCTTTTCACTGCTGTGTTTATGTCACTTTACACCGACTTGACTCACTTACTAAGAGATATCAATACATAGGTTTTAAGATTCTTACTAGTCAGATATATTCTTGGGCCGTGAATAGGGGGTGTTGAGTCCAATTCACTGAGCAAGGAGTAGGTCTTGTCTATTACATATTGGGTTTATGGAACGGTATCTGAGCTAATTTGAAACCCTTGTTTTATGCATCACCCCACCTCACCTTTCCCGTTAAGCAGCCATAGTGTGTTTTCTAAACGTGTGACTCTGTTCTGTTTTGTAATTCAGTTCAAGGGTAGCGGTTTTTACATTCCCTCTATAAGTGATATCTTATGATAAGTGTCTTTTTCTGTGTGACTTATTTCACTTAGAATCGTAGTACCTAAATCCACTCATCATGCTGCTACTAGCCTTATGACGTTGATTTCATGGCTGAGTGATATTCCATTGTACATAAGGACCACAACTTCTTTATCCATTTTTCTCTTTCCTGGGATATTTAAGGTGTAACGAAGTGGAGGTTCTTGTCAACAGAGCAGCCCTAAATGTTGGGGTGCCTGTGTCTTGCTGGTTTTTAATTTTCCCACTTTATACGCCCATGAGTGGAAGTGCCCTATGCTCTCTAAGCTGAGTTTTTTAGATGTTTCAGGATACACCGTACACTTCTCCAGAGTGGCTGTTGGCAATTTACATTCCGCCCATCAGCGTAGCAAGGCTCCCGTTTCTCCATGGCCTGTCCTGCATTTCTGATTTTGACACTTTATTCAGCATGGCCCTTTTGACCGATGGGAAGCGAGACTTCTTTGTAGCGCTGATTTGCCTTTCCAGGTTGCTTGGTTGGCCAAAAAGGGCGTATGCGTTTTTTCCTGAATATATTCAGGAAAAAACGCATACGCCCTTTTTGGCCAAGGGCATCATTGACGAGGTTTTGCCGCTTTTCCTGTGCTTTAAAGGCGATTCGAATCTCCCTCCTGAAATCTGTTTCCTGCAATTCTGCCTTGCTTTCAAATCCTCTTCGTTGCCTTCCCTCAATATATTTCTGGACGAGAGTGATCATTTATAAGTCTGCAGGTTTGTGAATTGCAGTGCCCCTGAGCTCCATTTTTCAACTCGCTTTCTTGTGAGCTGGCCGCAAAAGCGCAGGATTGCTTCAGGCCCTATACTGGTCACGGGCGGCAGGCTGAGCCTGTGGTTAATTCTTCTTCCTGATGGGAAAATAGAGTGACCTGTGCCTGTCCCAACACCTAGAGCTAGTCTCTCATTGTTTTCCCCTCTTCCCGTTCATCCTCAGGACAAATTGCAACCTGTACGGAACAGGAGGTTAAAGGTGATGATTCTCCAATGAGGGAGGTTGCTAGTAAAGCGGCTGGAATGGCGGACCCGAGCACAAG
Source organism: Balaenoptera physalus (assembly GCF_965194825.1). Lineage (NCBI taxonomy): Eukaryota > Metazoa > Chordata > Mammalia > Artiodactyla > Balaenopteridae > Balaenoptera > Balaenoptera physalus. The sequence continues at coordinate 206,360 of NW_028125493.1, read as the reverse complement.
GAGATGAGAAATGAGGTGCGTTTTAGAAACCTTTCTCGATCACTCGGTGTACCATCTTCTGGGTTTCTCATGCATGTTTTCGATGTAGGAAGATGCCCTTGAACCTGGAGATTTGGGACCCATGGGATGGGTACCACGCAGTATTACTTTAAAGGATCTGCGTTTGCTCACCCAACCTCACCAAACCTCTCAGCCCCAAGAGTGTCCACCCTTATGTCTCAATCAGCTGTGGGTCTAGATATGGTCAATCCAGGTAGCATAACTGCCCCTAAACGAATTTTGTAAGAATTTCTCTCTCTTTCACTGTCTTTTTTTCACAGGTTTTTAAAAGTAATTGATTTTTATAATGGGGTTTAGCTGCTTTTCACTGCTGTGTTTATGCCACTTTACACCCACTTGACTCACTTACAAAGAGATATCAATACATAGGTTTTAAGATTCTTACTAGTCAGATATATTCTTGGGCCGTGAATAGGGGGTGTTGAGTCCAATTCACTGAGCAAGGAGTAGGTCTTGTCTATTACATATTGGGTTTATGGAACGGTATCTGAGCTAATTTGAAACCCTTGTTTTATGCATCACCCCACCTCACCTTTCTCGTTAAGCAGCCATAGTGTGTTTTCTAAACGTGTGACTCTGTTCTGTTTTGTAATTCAGTTCAAGGGTAGCGGTTTTTACATTCCCTCTATAAGTGATATCTTATGATAAGTGTCTTTTTCTGTGTGACTTATTTCACTTAGAATCGTCGTACCTAAATCCACTCATCATGCTGCTACTAGCCTTATTACTTTGATTTCATGGCTGAGTGATATTCCATTGTACATAAGGACCACAACTTCTTTATCCATTTTTCTCTTTCCTGGGATATTTAAGGTGTAACGAAGTGGAGGCTCTTGTCGACAGAGCAGCCCTAAACTTTGGTGTGCCTGTGTCTTGCTGATTTTTAGTTTTCCCAATTTATAAGCGCATGAGTGGAAGTGCCCTATGCTCTCTAAGCTGAGTTTTTTAGATGTTTCAGGACACACCGTACACTTCTCCAGAGTCGCTGTTGGCAATTTACATCCCGCCCATCAGCGTAGCAAGGCTCCCGTTTCTCCTTGGCCTGTCCTGCATTTCTGGTTTTGACACTTTATTCAGCATGGCCCTTTTGACCGATGGGAAGCGAGACTTCTTTGTAGCGCTGATTTGCCTTTCCAGGTTGCTTGCTTGGCCAAAAAGGGCGTATGCGTTTTTTCCTGAATATATTCAGGAAAAAACGCATACGCCCTTTTTGGCCAAGGGCATCATTGTCGAGGTTTTGCCGCTTTTCCTGTGCTTTAAAGGCGATTCGAATCTCCCTCCTGAAATCTGTTTCCTGCAATTCTGCCTTGCTTTCAAATCCTCTTCGTTGCCTTCCCTCAATATATTTGTGGACGAGAGTGGTCATTTATAAGTCTGCAGGTTTGTGAATTGCAGTGCCCCTGAGCTCCATTTTTCAACTCGCTTTCTTGGGAGCTGGCCGCAAAAGCGCAGGATTGCTTCAGGCCCTATTCTGGTTCCGGGCGGCAGGCTGAGCCTTGGCTTAATTCTTCTTCTTGATGGGAAAATAGAGTGACCTTTGCCTGTCCCAACACCTAGAGCTAGACTCTCATTGTTTCGCCCTTTTCCCGTTCATCCTCAGGACAAATTGCAACCTGTACGGAACAGGAGGTTAAAGGTGCTGATTCTCCAAGGAGGGAGATTGCTAGTAATGCGGCTGGAATGGCGAACCCGAGCACAAGGACATGAGAAATGAGGTGCGTTTTAGAAACCTTTCCCGATCACACAGTGTACCATCTTCTGGGTTTCTCATGCACGTTTTCGATGTAGGAAGATGCCCTTGAACCTGGAGATTTGGGACCCATGGGATGGGTACCACGCACTATTACTTTAAAGGGTCTGCGTTTGCTCACCCAATCTCACTAAACCTCTCAGCCCCAAGAGTGTCCACCCTTATGTCTCAATCAGCTGTGGGTCTAGATATGGTCAATCCAGGTAGCATAACTGCCCCTGAACGAATTTTGTAAGAATTTCTCTCTCTTTCACTGTCTTTTTTTCACAGGTTTTTAAAAGTAATTGATTTTTATAATGGGGTTTAGCTGCTTTTCACTGCTGTGTTTATGCCACTTTACACCCACTTGACTCACTTACTAAGAGATATCAATACATAGGTTTTAAGATTCTTACTAGTCAGATATATTCTTGGGCCGTGAATAGGGGGTGTTGAGTCCAATTCACTGAGCAAGGAGTAGGTCTTGTCTATTACATATTGGGTTTATGGAACGGTATCTGAGCTAATTTGAAACCCTTGTTTTATGCATCACCCCACCTCACCTTTCCCGTTAAGCAGCCATAGTGTGTTTTCTAAACGTGTGACTCTGTTCTGTTTTGTAATTCAGTTCAAGGGTAGCGGTTTTTACATTCCCTCTATAAGTGATATCTTATGATAAGTGTCTTTTTCTGTGTGACTTATTTCACTTAGAATCGTAGAACCTAAATCCACTCATCATGCTGCTACTAGCCTTATGACGTTGATTTCATGGCTGAGTGATATTCCATTGTACATAAGGACCACAACATCTTTATCCATTTTTCTCTTTCCTGGGATATTTAAGGTGTAACGAAGTTGGAGGTTCTTGTCAACAGAGCAGCCCTAAACTTTGGGGTGCCTGTGTCTTGCTGGTTTTTAATGTTCCCACTTTATACGCCCATGAGTGGAAGTGCCCTATGCTCTCTAAGCTGAGTTTTTTAGATGTTTCAGGACACACCGTACACTTCTCCAGAGTGGCTGTTGGCAATTTACATCCCGCCCATCAGCGTAGCAAGGCTCCCGTTTCTCCATGGCCTGTCCTGCATTTCTGGTTTTGACACTTTATTCAGCATGGCCCTTTTGACCGATGGGAAGCTAGACTTCTTTGTATCGCTGATTTGCCTTTCCAGGTTGCTTGGTTGGCCAAAAAGGGCGTATGCGTTTTTTCCTGAATATATTCAGGAAAAAACGCATACGCCCTTTTTGGCCAAGGGCATCATTGACGAGGTTTTGCCGCTTTTCCTGTGCTTTAAAGGCGATTCGAATCTACCTCCTGAAATCTGTTTCCTGCAATTCTGCCTTGCTTTCAAATCCTCTTCGTTGCCTTCCCTCAATATATTTGTGGACGAGAGTGATCATTTATAAGTCTGCAGGTTTGTGAATTGCAGTGCCCCTGAGCTCCATTTTTCAACTCGCTTTCTTGGGAGCTGGCCGCAAAAGCGCAGGATTGCTTCAGGCCCTATTCTGGTCCCGGACGGCAGGCTGAGCCTGTGGTTAATTCTTCTTCCTGATGGGAAAATATAGTGACCTGTGCCTGTCCCAACACCTAGAGCTAGTCTCTCATTGTTTTCCCCTCTTCCCGTTCATCCTCAGGACAAATTGCAACCTGTACGGAACAGGGGGTTAAAGGTGATGATTTTCCAAGGAGGGAGGTTGCTAGTAAAGCGGCTGGAATGGCGGACCTGAGCACAAGGAGATGAGAAATGAGGTGCGTTTTAGAAACGTTTCTCGATCACACGGTGTACCATCTTCTGGGTTTCTCATGCCTGTTTTCGATGTAGGAAGATGCCCTTGAACCTGGAGATTTGGGACCCATGGGATGGGTACCACGCAGTATTACTTTAAAGGGTCTGCGTTTCCTCACCCAACCTCACCAAACCTCTCAGCCCCAAGAGTGTTCACCCTTATGACTCAATGAGCTGTGGGTCTAGATATGGTCAATCCAGGTAGCATCACTGCCCCTAAACGAATTTTGTAAGAATTTCTCTCTCTTTCACTGTCTTTTTTTCACAGGTTTTTAAAAGTAATTGATTTTTATAATGGGGTTTAGCTGCTTTTCACTGCTGTGTTTATTCCACTTTACACCCACTTGACTCACTTACAGAGAGATATCAATACATAGGTTTTAAGATTCTTACTAGTCAGATATATTCTTGGGCCGTGAATAGGGGGTGTTGAGTCCAATTCACTGAGCAAGGAGTAGGTCTTGTCTATTACATATTGGGTTTATGGAACGGTATCTGAGCTAATTTGAAACCCTTGTTTTATGCATCACCCCACCTCACCTTTCCCGTTAAGCAGCCATAGTGTGTTTTCTAAACGTGTGACTCTGTTCTGTTTTGTAATTCAGTTCAAGGGTAGCGGTTTTTACATTCCCTCTATAAGTGATATCTTATGATAAGTGTCTTTTTCTGTGTGACTTATTTCACTTAGAATCGTAGTACCTAAATCCACTCATCATGCTGCTACTAGCCTTATGACGTTGATTTCATGGCTGAGTGATATTCCATTGTACATAAGGACCACAACATCTTTATCCATTTTTCTCTTTCCTGGGATATTTAAGGTGTAACGAAGTTGGAGGTTCTTGTCAACAGAGCAGCCCTAAACTTTGGTGTGCCTGTGTCTTGCTGATTTTTAGTTTTCCCAATTTATACGCGCATGAGTGGAAGTGCCCTATGCTCTCTAAGCTGAGTTTTTTAGATGTTTCAGGACACACCGTACACTTCTCCAGAGTCGCTGTTGGCAATTTACATCCCGCCCATCAGCGTAGCAAGGCTCCCGTTTCTCCTTGGCCTGTCCTGCATTTCTGGTTTTGACACTTTATTCAGCATGGCCCTTTTGACCGATGGGAAGCGAGACTTCTTTGTAGCGCTGATTTGCCTTTCCAGGTTGCTTGCTTGGCCAAAAAGGGCGTATGCGTTTTTTCCTAAATATATTCAGGAAAGAACGCAAACGCCCTTTTTGGCCAAGGGCATCATTGTCGAGGTTTTGCCGCTTTTCCTGTGCTTTAAAGGCGATTCGAATCTCCCTCCTGAAATCTGTTTCCTGCAATTCTGCCTTGCTTTCAAATCCTCTTCGTTGCCTTCCCTCAATATATTTGTGGACGAGAGTGGTCATTTATAAGTCTGCAGGTTTGTGAATTGCAGTGCCCCTGAGCTCCATTTTTCAACTCGCTTTCTTGGGAGCTGGCCGCAAAAGCGCAGGATTGCTTCAGGCCCTATTCTGGTTCCGGGCGGCAGGCTGAGCCTTTGCTTAATTCTTCTTCCTGATGGGAAAATAGAGTGACCTTTGCCTGTCCCAACACCTAGAGCTAGACTCTCATTGTTTCGCCCTTTTCCCGTTCATCCTCAGGACAAATTGCAACCTGTACGGAACAGGAGGTTAAAGGTGCTGATTCTCCAATGAGGGAGACTGCTAGTAAAGCAGCTGGAATGGCGAATTCGAGCACAAGGAGATGAGAAATGAGGTGCGTTTTAGAAACCTTTCCCGATCACACAGTGTGCCATCTTCTGGGTTTCTCATGCATGTTTTCGATGTAGGAAGATGCCCTTGAACCTGGAGATTTGGGACCCATGGGATGGGTACCACGCAATATTACTTTAAAGGGTCTGCGTTTCCTCACCCAACCTCAGCAAACCTCTCAGCCCCAAGAGTGTCCACCCTTATGTCTCAATCAGCTGTGGGTCTAGATATGGTCAATCCAGGTAGCATCACTGCCCCTAAACGAATTTTGTAAGAATTTCTCTCTCTTTCACTGTCTTTTTTTCACAGGTTTTTAAAAGTAATTGATTTTTATAATGGGGTTTAGCTGCTTTTCACTGCTGTGTTTATGTCACTTTACACCCACTTGACTCACTTACAGAGAGATATCAATACATAGGTTTTAAGATTCTTACTAGTCAGATATATTCTTGGGCCGTGAATAGGGGGTTTTGAGTCCAATTCACTGAGCAAGGAGTAGGTCTTGTCTAGTACATATTGGGTTTATGGAACGGTATCTGAGCTAATTTGAAACCCTTGTTTTATGCATCACCCCACCTCACCTTTCCCGTTAAGCAGCCATAGTGTGTTTTCTAAACGTGTGACTCTGTTCTGTTTTGTAATTCAGTTCAAGGGTAGCGGTTTTTACATTCCCTCTATAAGTGATATCTTATGATAAGTGTCTTTTTCTGTGTGACTTATTTCACTTAGAATCGTCGTACCTAAATCCACTCATCATGCTGCTACTAGCCTTATGACGTTGATTTCATGGCTGAGTGATATTCCATTGTACATAAGGACCACAACATCTTTATCCATTTTTCTCTTTCCTGGGATATTTAAGGTGTAACGAAGTTGGAGGTTCTTGTCAACAGAGCAGCCCTAAACTTTGGGGTGCCTGTGTCTTGCTTGTTTTTAATTTTCCCACCTTATACGCCCATGAGTGGAAGTGCCCTATGCTCTCTAAGCTGAGTTTTTTAGATGTTTCAGGAAACACCGTACACTTCTCCAGAGTGGCTGTTGGCAATTTACATCCCGCCCATCAGCGTAGCAAGGCTCCCGTTTCTCCATGGCCTGTCCTGCATTTCTGGTTTTGACACTTTATTCAGCATGGCCCTTTTGACCGATGGGAAGTGAGACTTCTTTGTATCGCTGATTTGCCTTTCCAGGTTGCTTGGTTGGCCAAAAAGGGCGTATGCGTTTTTTCCTGAATATATTCAGGAAAAAACGCATACGCCCTTTTTGGCCAAGGGCATCATTGACGAGGTTTTGCCGCTTTTCCTGTGCTTTAAAGGCGATTCGAATCTCCCTCCTGAAATCTGTTTCCTGCAATTCTGCCTTGCTTTCAAATCCTCTTCGTTGCCTTCCCTCAATATATTTGTGGACGAGAGTGATCATTTATAAGTCTGCAGGTTTGTGAATTGCAGTGCCCCTGGGCTCCATTTTTCAACTCGCTTTCTTGGGAGCTGGCCGCAAAAGCGCAGGATTGCTTCAGGCCCTATTCTGGTCCCGGGCGGAAGGCTGAGCCTGTGCTTAATTCTTCTTCCTGATGGGAAAATAGAGTGACCTGTGCCTGTCCCAACACCTAGAGCTAGTCTCTCATTGGTTCCCACTTCTTCCCGTTCATCCTCAGGACAAATTGCAACCTGTACGGAACAGGAGGTTAAAGGTGCTGATTCTCCAAGGAGGGAGATTGCTAGTAATGCGGCTGGAATGGCGAACCCGAGCACAAGGACATGAGAAATGAGGTGCGTTTTAGAAACCTTTCTCGATCACAAAGTGTACCATCTTCTGGGTTTCTCATGCATGTTTTCGATGTAGGAAGATGCCCTTGAACCTGGAGATTTGGGACCCATGGGATGGGTACCACGCAGTATTACTTTAAAGGGTCTGCGTTTCCTCACCCAACCTCACCAAACCTCTCAGCCCCAAGAGTGTCCACCCTTATGTCTCAATGAGCTGTGGGTCTAGATATGGTCATTCCAGGTAGCATAACTGCCCCTAAACGAATTTTGTAAGAATTTCTCTCTCTTTCACTGTCTTTTTTTCACAGGTTTTTAAAAGTAATTGATTTTTATAATGGGGTTTAGCAGCTATTCAATGCTGTGTTTATGTCACTTTACACCCACATGACTCACTTACAGATAGATATCAATACATAGGTTTTAAGATTCTTACTAGTCAGATATATTCTTGGGCCGTGAATAGGGGGTTTTGAGTCCAATTCACTGAGCAAGGAGTAGGTCTTGTCTAGTACATATTGGGTTTATGGAACGGTATCTGAGCTAATTTGAAACCCTTGTTTTATGCATCACCCCACCTCACCTTTCCCGTTAAGCAGCCATAGTGTGTTTTCTAAACGTGTGACTCTGTTCTGTTTTGTAATTCAGTTCAAGGGTAGCGGTTTTTACATTCCCTCTATAAGTGATATCTTATGATAAGTGTCTTTTTCTGTGTGACTTATTTCACTTAGAATCGTCGTACCTAAATCCACTCATCATGCTGCTACTAGCCTTATGACGTTGATTTCATGGCTGAGTGATATTCCATTGTACATAAGGACCACAACATCTTTATCCATTTTTCTCTTTCCTGGGATATTTAAGGTGTAACGAAGTTGGAGGTTCTTGTCAACAGAGCAGCCCTAAACTTTGGGGTGCCTGTGTCTTGCTTGTTTTTAATTTTCCCACGTTATACGCCCATGAGTGGAAGTGCCCTATGCTCTCTAAGCTGAGTTTTTTAGATGTTTCAGGAAAAACCGTACACTTCTCCAGAGTGGCTGTTGGCAATTTACATCCCGCCCATCAGCGTAGCAAGGCTCCCGTTTCTCCATGGCCTGTCCTGCATTTCTGGTTTTGACACTTTATTCAGCATGGCCCTTTTGACCGATGGGAAGTGACACTTCTTTGTAGCGCTGATTTGCCTTTCCAGGTTGCTTGGTTGGCCAAAAAGGGCGTATGCGTTTTTTCCTGAATATATTCAGGAAAAAACGCATACGCCCTTTTTGGCCAAGGGCATCATTGACGAGGTTTTGCCGCTTTTCCTGTGCTTTAAAGGCGATTCGAATCTCCCTCCTGAAATCTGTTTCCTGCAATTCTGCCTTGCTTTCAAATCCTCTTCGTTGCCTTCCCTCAATATATTTGTGGACGAGAGTGATCATTTATAAGTCTGCAGGTTTGTGAATTGCAGTGCCCCTGGGCTCCATTTTTCAACTCGCTTTCTTGGGAGCTGGCCGCAAAAGCGCAGGATTGCTTCAGGCCCTATTCTGGTCCCGGGCGGAAGGCTGAGCCTGTGCTTAATTCTTCTTCCTGATGGGAAAATAGAGTGAACTGTGCCTGTCCCAACACCTAGAGCTAGTCTCTCATTGGTTCCCACTTCTTCCCGTTCATCCTGAGGACAAATTGCAACCTGTACGGAACAGGAGGTTAAAGGTGCTGATTCTCCAAGGAGGGAGATTGCTAGTAATGCGGCTGGAATGGCGAACCCGAGCACAAGGACATGAGAAATGAGGTGCGTTTTAGAAACCTTTCCCGATCACACAGTGTACCATCTTCTGGGTTTCTCATGCATGTTTTCGATGTAGGAAGATGCCCTTGAACCTGGAGATTTGGGACCCATGGGATGGGTACCACGCAGTATTACTTTAAAGGGTCTGCGTTTCCTCACCCAACCTCACCAAACCTCTCAGCCCCAAGGGTGTCCACCCTTATGTCTCAATCAGCTGTGGGTCTAGATATGGTCAATCCAGGTAGCATAACTGCCCCTAAACGAATTTTGTAAGAATTTCTCTCTCTTTCACTGTCTTTTTTTCACAGGTATTTAAAAGTAATTGATTTTTATAATGGGGTTTAGCTGTTTTTCAATGCTGTGTTTATGTCACTTTACACCCACATGACTCACTTACAGAGAGATATCAATACATAACTTTTAAGATTCTTACTAGTCAGATATATTCTTGGGCCGTGAATAGGGGGTTTTGAGTCCAATTCACTGAGCAAGGAGTAGGTCTTGTCTAGTACATATTGGGTTTATGGAACGGTATCTGAGCTAATTTGAAACCCTTGTTTTATGCATCACCCCACCTCACCTTTCCCGTTAAGCAGCCATAGTGTGTTTTCTAAACGTGTGACTCTGTTCTGTTTTGTAATTCAGTTCAAGGGTAGCGGTTTTTACTTTCCCTCTATAAGTGATATCTTATGATAAGTGTCTTTTTCTGTGTGACTTATTTCACTTAGAATCGTCGTACCTAAATCCACTCATCATGCTGCTACTAGCCTTATGACGTTGATTTCATGGCTGAGTGATATTCCATTGTACATAAGGACCACAACATCTTTATCCATTTTTCTCTTTCCTGGGATATTTAAGGTGTAACGAAGTTGTAGGTTCTTGTCAACAGAGCAGCCCTAAACTTTGGGGTGCCTGTGTCTTGCTTGTTTTTAATTTTCCCACGTTATACGCCCATGAGTGGAAGTGTCCTATGCTCTCTAAGCTGAGTTTTTTAGATGTTTCAGGACACACCGTACACTTCTCCAGAGTGGCTGTTGGCAATTTACATCCCGCCCATCAGCGTAGCAAGGCTCCCGTTTCTCCATGGCCTGTCCTGCATTTCTGGTTTTGACACTTTATTCAGCATGGCCCTTTTGACCGATGGGAAGTGAGACTTCTTTGTAGCGCTGATTTGCCTTTCCAGGTTGCTTGGTTGGCCAAAAAGGGCGTATGCGTTTTTTCCTGAATATATTCAGGAAAAAACGCATACGCCCTTTTTGGCCAAGGGCATCATTGACGAGGTTTTGCCGCTTTTCCTGTGCTTTAAAGGCGATTCGAATCTCCCTCCTGAAATGTGTTTCCTGCAATTCTGCCTTGCTTTCAAATCCTCTTCGTTGCCTTCCCTCAATATATTTGTGGACGAGAGTGATCATTTATAAGTCTGCAGGTTTGTGAATTGCAGTGCCCCTGAGCTCCATTTTTCAACTCGCTTTCTTGGGAGCTGGCCGCAAAAGCGCAGGATTGCTTCAGGCCCTATTCTGGTCCCGGGTGGAAGGCTGAGCCTGTGCTTAATTCTTCTTCCTGATGGGAAAATAGAGTGACCTGTGCCTGTCCCAACACCTAGAGCTAGTCTCTCATTGGTTCCCACTTCTTCCCGTTCATCCTCAGGACAAATTGCAACCTGTACGGAACAGGAGGTTAAAGGTGCTGATTCTCCAAGGAGGGAGATTGCTAGTAATGCGGCTGGAATGGCGAACCCGAGCACAAGGACATGAGAAATGAGGTGCGTTTTAGAAACCTTTCCCGATCACAAAGTGTACCATCTTCTGGGTTTCTCATGCATGTTTTCGATGTAGGAAGATGCCCTTGAACCTGGAGATTTGGGACCCATGGGATGGGTACCACGCAGTATTACTTTAAAGGGTCTGCGTTTCCTCACCCAACCTCACCAAACCTCTCAGCCCCAAGAGTGTCCACCCTTATGTCTCAATGAGCTGTGGGTCTAGATATGGTCATTCCAGGTAGCATAACTGCCCCTAAACGAATTTTGTAAGAATTTCTCTCTCTTTCACTGTCTTTTTTTCACAGGTTTTTAAAAGTAATTGATTTTTATAATGGGGTTTAGCAGCTATTCAATGCTGTGTTTATGTCACTTTACACCCACATGACTCACTTACAGATAGATATCAATACATAGGTTTTAAGATTCTTACTAGTCAGATATATTCTTGGGCCGTGAATAGGGGGTTTTGAGTCCAATTCACTGAGCAAGGAGTAGGTCTTGTCTAGTACATATTGGGTTTATGGAACGGTATCTGAGCTAATTTGAAACCCTTGTTTTATGCATCACCCCACCTCACCTTTCCCGTTAAGCAGCCATAGTGTGTTTTCTAAACGTGTGACTCTGTTCTGTTTTGTAATTCAGTTCAAGGGTAGCGGTTTTTACATTCCCTCTATAAGTGATATCTTATGATAAGTGTCTTTTTCTGTGTGACTTATTTCACTTAGAATCGTCGTACCTAAATCCACTCATCATGCTGCTACTAGCCTTATGACGTTGATTTCATGGCTGAGTGATATTCCATTGTACATAAGGACCACAACATCTTTATCCATTTTTCTCTTTCCTGGGATATTTAAGGTGTAACGAAGTTGGAGGTACTTGTCAACAGAGCAGCCCTAAACTTTGGGGTGCCTGTGTCTTGCTTGTTTTTAATTTTCCCACGTTATACGCCCATGAGTGGAAGTGCCCTATGCTCTCTAAGCTGAGTTTTTTAGATGTTTCAGGAAAAACCGTACACTTCTCCAGAGTGGCTGTTGGCAATTTACATCCCGCCCATCAGCGTAGCAAGGCTCCCGTTTCTCCATGGCCTGTCCTGCATTTCTGGTTTTGACACTTTATTCAGCATGGCCCTTTTGACCGATGGGAAGTGACACTTCTTTGTAGCGCTGATTTGCCTTTCCAGGTTGCTTGGTTGGCCAAAAAGGGCGTATGCGTTTTTTCCTGAATATATTCAGGAAAAAACGCATACGCCCTTTTTGGCCAAGGGCATCATTGACGAGGTTTTGCCGCTTTTCCTGTGCTTTAAAGGCGATTCGAATCTCCCTCCTGAAATCTGTTTCCTGCAATTCTGCCTTGCTTTCAAATCCTCTTCGTTGCCTTCCCTCAATATATTTGTGGACGAGAGTGATCATTTATAAGTCTGCAGGTTTGTGAATTGCAGTGCCCCTGGGCTCCATTTTTCAACTCGCTTTCTTGGGAGCTGGCCGCAAAAGCGCAGGATTGCTTCAGGCCCTATTCTGGTCCCGGGCGGAAGGCTGAGCCTGTGCTTAATTCTTCTTCCTGATGGGAAAATAGAGTGACCTGTGCCTGTCCCAACACCTAGAGCTAGTCTCTCATTGGTTCCCACTTCTTCCCGTTCATCCTCAGGACAAATTGCACCCTGTACGGAACAGGACGTTAAAGGTGCTGATTCTCCAAGGAGGGAGATTGCTAGTAATGCGGCTTGAATGGCGAACCCGAGCACAAGGACATGAGAAATGAGGTGCGTTTTAGAAACCTTTCCCGATCACACAGTGTACCATCTTCTGGGTTTCTCATGCATGTTTTCGATGTAGGAAGATGCCCTTGAACCTGGAGTTTTGGGACCCATGGGATGGGTACCACGCAGTATTACTTTAAAGGGTCTGCGTTTCCTCACCCAACCTCACCAAACCTCTCAGCCCCAAGGGTGTCCACCCTTATGTCTCAATCAGCTGTGGGTCTAGATATGGTCAATCCAGGTAGCATAACTGCCCCTAAACGAATTTTGTAAGAATTTCTCTCTCTTTCACTGTCTTTTTTTCACAGGTTTTTAAAAGTAATTGATTTTTATAATGGGGTTTAGCTGCTTTTCAATGCTGTGTTTATGTCACTTTACACCCACATGACTCACTTACAGAGAGATATCAATATATAGGTTTTAAGATTCTTACTAGTCAGATATATTCTTGGGCCGTGAATAGGGGGTTTTGAGTCCAATTCACTGAGCAAGGAGTAGGTCTTGTCTAGTACATATTGGGTTTATGGAACGGTATCTGAGCTTATTTGAAACCCTTGTTTTATGCATCACCCCACCTCACCTTTCCCGTTAAGCAGCCATAGTGTGTTTTCTAAACGTGTGACTCTGTTCTGTTTTGTAATTCAGTTCAAGGGTAGCGGTTTTTACATTCCCTCTATAAGTGATATCTTATGATAAGTGTCTTTTTCTGTGTGACTTATTTCACTTAGAATCGTCGTACCTAAATCCACTCATCATGCTGCTACTAGCCTTATGACGTTGATTTCATGGCTGAGTGATATTCCATTGTACATAAGGACCACAACATCTTTATCCATTTTTCTCTTTCCTGGGATATTTAAGGTGTAACGAAGTTGGAGGTTCTTGTCAACAGAGCAGCCCTAAACTTTGGGGTGCCTGTGTCTTGCTTGCTTTTAATTTTCCCACGTTATACGCCCATGAGTGGAAGTGCCCTATGCTCTCTAAGCTGAGTTTTTTAGATGTTTCAGGAAACACCGTACACTTCTCCAGAGTGGCTGTTGGCAATTTACATCCCGCCCATCAGCGTAGCAAGGCTCCCGTTTCTCCATGGCCTGTCCTGCATTTCTGGTTTTGACACTTTATTCAGCATGGCCCTTTTGACCGATGGGAAGTGACACTTCTTTGTAGCGCTGATTTGCCTTTCCAGGTTGCTTGGTTGGCCAAAAAGGGCGTATGCGTTTTTTCCTGAATATATTCAGGAAAAAACGCATACGCCCTTTTTGGCCAAGGGCATCATTGACGAGGTTTTGCCGCTTTTCCTGTGCTTTAAAGGCGATTCGAATCTCCCTCCTGAAATCTGTTTCCTGCAATTCTGCCTTGCTTTCAAATCCTCTTCGTTGCCTTCCCTCAATATATTTGTGGACGAGAGTGATCATTTATAAGTCTGCAGGTTTGTGAATTGCAGTGCCCCTGGGCTCCATTTTTCAACTCGCTTTCTTGGGAGCTGGCCGCAAAAGCGCAGGATTGCTTCAGGCCCTATTCTGGTCCCGGGCGGAAGGCTGAGCCTGTGCTTAATTCTTCTTCCTGATGGGAAAATAGAGTGACCTGTGCCTGTCCCAACACCTAGAGCTAGTCTCTCATTGGTTCCCACTTCTTCCCGTTCATCCTCAGGACAAATTGCAACCTGTACGGAACAGGAGGTTAAAGGTGCTGATTCTCCAAGGAGGGAGATTGCTAGTAATGCGGCTGGAATGGCGAACCCGAGCACAAGGACATGAGAAATGAGGTGCGTTTTAGAAACCTTTCCCGATCACAAAGTGTACCATCTTCTGGGTTTCTCATGCATGTTTTCGATGTAGGAAGATGCCCTTGAACCTGGAGATTTGGGACCCATGGGATGGGTACCACGCAGTATTACTTTAAAGGGTCTGCGTTTCCTCACCCAACCTCACCAAACCTCTCAGCCCCAAGAGTGTCCACCCTTATGTCTCAATGAGCTTTGGGTCTAGATATGGTCATTCCAGGTAGCATAACTGCCCCTAAACGAATTTTGTAAGAATTTCTCTCTCTTTCACTGTCTTTTTTTCACAGGTTTTTAAAAGTAATTGATTTTTATAATGGGGTTTAGCAGCTATTCAATGCTGTGTTTATGTCACTTTACACCCACATGACTCACTTACAGATAGATATCAATACATAGGTTTTAAGATTCTTACTAGTCAGATATATTCTTGGGCCGTGAATAGGGGGTTTTGAGTCCAATTCACTGAGCAAGGAGTAGGTCTTGTCTAGTACATATTGGGTTTATGGAACGGTATCTGAGCTAATTTGAAACCCTTGTTTTATGCATCACCCCACCTCACCTTTCCCGTTAAGCAGCCATAGTGTGTTTTCTAAACGTGTGACTCTGTTCTGTTTTGTAATTCAGTTCAAGGGTAGCGGTTTTTACATTCCCTCTATAAGTGATATCTTATGATAAGTGTCTTTTTCTGTGTGACTTATTTCACTTAGAATCGTCGTACCTAAATCCACTCATCATGCTGCTACTAGCCTTATGACGTTGATTTCATGGCTGAGTGATATTCCATTGTACATAAGGACCACAACATCTTTATCCATTTTTCTCTTTCCTGGGATATTTAAGGTGTAACGAAGTTGGAGGTTCTTGTCAACAGAGCAGCCCTAAACTTTGGGGTGCCTGTGTCTTGCTTGTTTTTAATTTTCCCACTTTATACGCCCATGAGTGGAAGTGCCCTATGCTCTCTAAGCTGAGTTTTTTAGATGTTTCAGGACACACCGTACACTTCTCCAGAGTGGCTGTTGGCAATTTACATCCCGCCCATCAGCGTAGCAAGACTCCCGTTTCTCCATGGCCTGTCCTGCATTTCTGGTTTTGACACTTTATTCAGCATGGCCCTTTTGACCGATGGGAAGTGAGACTTCTTTGTAGCGCTGTTTTGCCTTTCCAGGTTGCTTGGTTGGCCAAAAAGGGCGTATGCGTTTTTTCCTGAATATATTCAGGAAAAAACGCATACGCCCTTTTTGGCCAAGGGCATCACTGACGAGGTTTTGCCGCTTTTCCTGTGCTTTAAAGGCGATTCGAATCTCCCTCCTGAAATCTGTTTCCTGCAATTCTGCCTTGCTTTCAAATCCTCTTCGTTGCCTTCCCTCAATATATTTGTGGATGAGAGTGATCATTTATAAGTCTGCAGGTTTGTGAATTGCAGTGCCCCTGAGCTCCATTTTTCAACTCGCTTTCTTGGGAGCTGGCCGCAAAAGCGCAGGATTGCTTCAGGCCCTATTCTGGTCCCGGGCGGAAGGCTGAGCCTGTGCTTAATTCTTCTTCCTGATGGGAAAATAGAGTGACCTGTGCCTGTCCCAACACCTAGAGCTAGTCTCTCATTGGTTCCCACTTCTTCCCGTTCATCCTCAGGACAAATTGCAACCTGTACGAAACAGGAGGTTAAAGGTGCTGATTCTCCAAGGAGGGAGATTGCTAGTAATGCGGCTGGAATGGCGAACCCGAGCACAAGGACATGAGAAATGAGGTGCGTTTTAGAAACCTTTCCCGATCACACAGTGTACCATCTTCTGGGTTTCTCATGCACGTTTTCGATGTAGGAAGATGCCCTTGAACCTGGAGATTTGGGACCCATGGGATGGGTACCACGCACTATTACTTTAAAGGGTCTGCGTTTGCTCACCCAATCTCACCAAACCTCTCAGCCCCAAGAGTGTCCACCCTTATGTCTCAATCAGCTGTGGGTCTAGATATGGTCAATCCAGGTAGCATAACTGCCCCTGAACGAATTTTGTAAGAATTTCTCTCTCTTTCACTGTCTTTTTTTCACAGGGTTTTAAAAGTAATTGATTTTTATAATGGGGTTTAGCTGCTTTTCACTGCTGTGTTTATGCCACTTTACACCCACTTGACTCACTTACTAAGAGATATCAATACATAGGTTTTAAGATTCTTACTAGTCAGATATATTCTTGGGCCGTGAATAGGGGGTGTTGAGTCCAATTCACTGAGCAAGGAGTAGGTCTTGTCTATTACATATTGGGTTTATGGAACGGTATCTGAGCTAATTTGAAACCCTTGTTTTATGCATCACCCCACCTCACCTTTCCCGTTAAGCAGCCATAGTGTGTTTTCTAAACGTGTGACTCTGTTCTGTTTTGTAATTCAGTTCAAGGGTAGCGGTTTTTACATTCCCTCTATAAGTGATATCTTATGATAAGTGTCTTTTTCTGTGTGACTTATTTCACTTAGAATCGTAGAACCTAAATCCACTCATCATGCTGCTACTAGCCTTATGACGTTGATTTCATGGCTGAGTGATATTCCATTGTACATAAGGACCACAACATCTTTATCCATTTTTCTCTTTCCTGGGATATTTAAGGTGTAACGAAGTTGGAGGTTCTTGTCAACAGAGCAGCCCTAATCTTTGGGGTGCCTGTGTCTTGCTGGTTTTTAATGTTCCCACTTTATACGCCCATGAGTGGAAGTGCCCTATGCTCTCTAAGCTGAGTTTTTTAGATGTTTCAGGACACACCGTACACTTCTCCAGAGTGGCTGTTGGCAATTTACATCCCGCCCATCAGCGTAGCAAGGCTCCCGTTTCTCCATGGCCTGTCCTGCATTTCTGGTTTTGACACTTTATTCAGCATGGCCCTTTTGACCGATGGGAAGCTAGACTTCTTTGTATCGCTGATTTGCCTTTCCAGGTTGCTTGGTTGGCCAAAAAGGGCGTATGCGTTTTTTCCTGAATACATTCAGGAAAAAACGCATACGCCCTTTTTGGCCAAGGGCATCAGTGACGAGGTTTTGCCGCTTTTCCTGTGCTTTAAAGGCGATTCGAATCTCCCTCCTGAAATCTGTTTCCTGCAATTCTGCCTTGCTTTCAAATCCTCTTCGTTGCCTTCCCTCAATATATTTGTGGATGAGAGTGATCATTTATAAGTCTGCAGGTTTGTGAATTGCAGTGCCCCTGAGCTCCATTTTTCAACTCGCTTTCTTGGGAGCTGGCCGCAAAAGCGCAGGATTGCCTCAGGCCCTATTCTGGTCCCGGGCGGAAGGCTGAGCCTGTGCTTAATTCTTCTTCCTGATGGGAAAATAGAGTGACCTGTGCCTGTCCCAACACCTAGAGCTAGTCTCTCATTGGTTCCCACTTCTTCCCGTTCATCCTCAGGACAAATTGCAACCTGTACGAAACAGGAGGTTAAAGGTGCTGATTCTCCAAGGAGGGAGATTGCTAGTAATGCGGCTGGAATGGCGAACCCGAGCACAAGGACATGAGAAATGAGGTGCGTTTTAGAAACCTTTCCCGATCACACAGTGTACCATCTTCTGGGTTTCTCATGCACGTTTTCGATGTAGGAAGATGCCCTTGAACCTGGAGATTTGGGACCCATGGGATGGGTACCACGCACTATTACTTTAAAGGGTCTGCGTTTGCTCACCCAATCTCACCAAACCTCTCAGCCCCAAGAGTGTCCACCCTTATGTCTCAATCAGCTGTGGGTCTAGATATGGTCAATCCAGGTAGCATAACTGCCCCTGAACGAATTTTGTAAGAATTTCTCTCTCTTTCACTGTCTTTTTTTCACAGGGTTTTAAAAGTAATTGATTTTTATAATGGGGTTTAGCTGCTTTTCACTGCTGTGTTTATGCCACTTTACACCCACTTGACTCACTTACTAAGAGATATCAATACATAGGTTTTAAGATTCTTACTAGTCAGATATATTCTTGGGCCGTGAATAGGGGGTGTTGAGTCCAATTCACTGAGCAAGGAATAGGTCTTGTCTATTACATATTGGGTTTATGGAACGGTATCTGAGCTAATTTGAAACCCTTGTTTTATGCATCACCCCACCTCACCTTTCCCGTTAAGCAGCCATAGTGTGTTTTCTAAACGTGTGACTCTGTTCTGTTTTGTAATTCAGTTCAAGGGTAGCGGTTTTTACATTCCCTCTATAAGTGATATCTTATGATAAGTGTCTTTTTCTGTGTGACTTATTTCACTTAGAATCGTAGAACCTAAATCCACTCATCATGCTGCTACTAGCCTTATGACGTTGATTTCATGGCTGAGTGATATTCCATTGTACATAAGGACCACAACATCTTTATCCATTTTTCTCTTTCCTGGGATATTTAAGGTGTAACGAAGTTGGAGGTTCTTGTCAACAGAGCAGCCCTAATCTTTGGGGTGCCTGTGTCTTGCTGGTTTTTAATGTTCCCACTTTATACGCCCATGAGTGGAAGTGCCCTATGCTCTCTAAGCTGAGTTTTTTAGATGTTTCAGGACACACCGTACACTTCTCCAGAGTGGCTGTTGGCAATTTACATCCCGCCCATCAGCGTAGCAAGGCTCCCGTTTCTCCATGGCCTGTCCTGCATTTCTGGTTTTGACACTTTATTCAGCATGGCCCTTTTGACCGATGGGAAGCTAGACTTCTTTGTATCGCTGATTTGCCTTTCCAGGTTGCTTGGTTGGCCAAAAAGGGCGTATGCGTTTTTTCCTGAATACATTCAGGAAAAAACGCATACGCCCTTTTTGGCCAAGGGCATCAGTGACGAGGTTTTGCCGCTTTTCCTGTGCTTTAAAGGCGATTCGAATCTACCTCCTGAAATCTGTTTCCTGCAATTCTGCCTTGCTTTCAAATCCTCTTCGTTGCTTTCCCTCAATATATTTGTGGACGAGAGTGATCATTTATAAGTCTGCAGGTTTGTGAATTGCAGTGCCCCTGAGCTCCATTTTTCAACTCGCTTTCTTGGGAGCTGGCCGCAAAAGCGCAGGATTGCTTCAGGCCCTATTCTGGTCCCGGGCGGCAGGCTGAGCCTGTGCTTAATTCTTCTTCCTGATGGGAAAATAGAGTGACCTGTGCCTGTCCCAACACCTAGAGCTAGTCTCTCATTGGTTCCCACTTCTTCCCGTTCATCCTCAGGACAAATTGCAACCTGTACGGAACAGGAGGTTAAAGGTGCTGATTCTCCAAGGAGGGAGATTGCTAGTAATGCGGCTGGAATGGCGAACCCGAGCACAAGGACATGAGAAATGAGGTGCGTTTTAGAAACCTTTCCCGATCACACAGTGTACCATCTTCTGGGTTTCTCATGCATGTTTTCGATGTAGGAAGATGCCCTTGAACCTGGAGATTTGGGACCCATGGGATGGGTACCACGCAGTATTACTTTAAAGGGTCTGCGTTTCCTCACCCAACCTCACCAAACCTCTCAGCCCCAAGGGTGTCCACCCTTATGTCTCAATCAGCTGTGGGTCTAGATATGGTCAATCCAGGTAGCATAACTGCCCCTGAACGAATTTTGTAAGAATTTCTCTCTCTTTCACTGTCTTTTTTTCACAGGGTTTTAAAAGTAATTGATTTTTATAATGGGGTTTAGCTGCTTTTCACTGCTGTGTTTATGCCACTTTACACCCACTTGACTCACTTACTAAGAGATATCAATACATAGGTTTTAAGATTCTTACTAGTCAGATATATTCTTGGGCCGTGAATAGGGGGTGTTGAGTCCAATTCACTGAGCAAGGAGTAGGTCTTGTCTATTACATATTGGGTTTATGGAACGGTATCTGAGCTAATTTGAAACCCTTGTTTTATGCATCACCCCACCTCACCTTTCCCGTTAAGCAGCCATAGTGTGTTTTCTAAACGTGTGACTCTGTTCTGTTTTGTAATTCAGTTCAAGGGTAGCGGTTTTTACATTCCCTCTATAAGTGATATCTTATGATAAGTGTCTTTTTCTGTGTGACTTATTTCACTTAGAATCGTAGAACCTAAATCCACTCATCATGCTGCTACTAGCCTTATGACGTTGATTTCATGGCTGAGTGATATTCCATTGTACATAAGGACCACAACATCTTTATCCATTTTTCTCTTTCCTGGGATATTTAAGGTGTAACGAAGTTGGAGGTTCTTGTCAACAGAGCAGCCCTAATCTTTGGGGTGCCTGTGTCTTGCTGGTTTTTAATGTTCCCACTTTATACGCCCATGAGTGGAAGTGCCCTATGCTCTCTAAGCTGAGTTTTTTAGATGTTTCAGGACACACCGTACACTTCTCCAGAGTGGCTGTTGGCAATTTACATCCCGCCCATCAGCGTAGCAAGGCTCCCGTTTCTCCATGGCCTGTCCTGCATTTCTGGTTTTGACACTTTATTCAGCATGGCCCTTTTGACCGATGGGAAGCTAGACTTCTTTGTATCGCTGATTTGCCTTTCCAGGTTGCTTGGTTGGCCAAAAAGGGCGTATGCGTTTTTTCCTGAATACATTCAGGAAAAAACGCATACGCCCTTTTTGGCCAAGGGCATCAGTGACGAGGTTTTGCCGCTTTTCCTGTGCTTTAAAGGCGATTCGAATCTCCCTCCTGAAATCTGTTTCCTGCAATTCTGCCTTGCTTTCAAATCCTCTTCGTTGCCTTCCCTCAATATATTTGTGGATGAGAGTGATCATTTATAAGTCTGCAGGTTTGTGAATTGCAGTGCCCCTGAGCTCCATTTTTCAACTCGCTTTCTTGGGAGCTGGCCGCAAAAGCGCAGGATTGCCTCAGGCCCTATTCTGGTCCCGGGCGGAAGGCTGAGCCTGTGCTTAATTCTTCTTCCTGATGGGAAAATAGAGTGACCTGTGCCTGTCCCAACACCTAGAGCTAGTCTCTCATTGGTTCCCACTTCTTCCCGTTCATCCTCAGGACAAATTGCAACCTGTACGAAACAGGAGGTTAAAGGTGCTGATTCTCCAAGGAGGGAGATTGCTAGTAATGCGGCTGGAATGGCGAACCCGAGCACAAGGACATGAGAAATGAGGTGCGTTTTAGAAACCTTTCCCGATCACACAGTGTACCATCTTCTGGGTTTCTCATGCACGTTTTCGATGTAGGAAGATGCCCTTGAACCTGGAGATTTGGGACCCATGGGATGGGTACCACGCACTATTACTTTAAAGGGTCTGCGTTTGCTCACCCAATCTCACCAAACCTCTCAGCCCCAAGAGTGTCCACCCTTATGTCTCAATCAGCTGTGGGTCTAGATATGGTCAATCCAGGTAGCATAACTGCCCCTGAACGAATTTTGTAAGAATTTCTCTCTCTTTCACTGTCTTTTTTTCACAGGGTTTTAAAAGTAATTGATTTTTATAATGGGGTTTAGCTGCTTTTCACTGCTGTGTTTATGCCACTTTACACCCACTTGACTCACTTACTAAGAGATATCAATACATAGGTTTTAAGATTCTTACTAGTCAGATATATTCTTGGGCCGTGAATAGGGGGTGTTGAGTCCAATTCACTGAGCAAGGAATAGGTCTTGTCTATTACATATTGGGTTTATGGAACGGTATCTGAGCTAATTTGAAACCCTTGTTTTATGCATCACCCCACCTCACCTTTCCCGTTAAGCAGCCATAGTGTGTTTTCTAAACGTGTGACTCTGTTCTGTTTTGTAATTCAGTTCAAGGGTAGCGGTTTTTACATTCCCTCTATAAGTGATATCTTATGATAAGTGTCTTTTTCTGTGTGACTTATTTCACTTAGAATCGTAGAACCTAAATCCACTCATCATGCTGCTACTAGCCTTATGACGTTGATTTCATGGCTGAGTGATATTCCATTGTACATAAGGACCACAACATCTTTATCCATTTTTCTCTTTCCTGGGATATTTAAGGTGTAACGAAGTTGGAGGTTCTTGTCAACAGAGCAGCCCTAATCTTTGGGGTGCCTGTGTCTTGCTGGTTTTTAATGTTCCCACTTTATACGCCCATGAGTGGAAGTGCCCTATGCTCTCTAAGCTGAGTTTTTTAGATGTTTCAGGACACACCGTACACTTCTCCAGAGTGGCTGTTGGCAATTTACATCCCGCCCATCAGCGTAGCAAGGCTCCCGTTTCTCCATGGCCTGTCCTGCATTTCTGGTTTTGACACTTTATTCAGCATGGCCCTTTTGACCGATGGGAAGCTAGACTTCTTTGTATCGCTGATTTGCCTTTCCAGGTTGCTTGGTTGGCCAAAAAGGGCGTATGCGTTTTTTCCTGAATACATTCAGGAAAAAACGCATACGCCCTTTTTGGCCAAGGGCATCAGTGACGAGGTTTTGCCGCTTTTCCTGTGCTTTAAAGGCGATTCGAATCTACCTCCTGAAATCTGTTTCCTGCAATTCTGCCTTGCTTTCAAATCCTCTTCGTTGCTTTCCCTCAATATATTTGTGGACGAGAGTGATCATTTATAAGTCTGCAGGTTTGTGAATTGCAGTGCCCCTGAGCTCCATTTTTCAACTCGCTTTCTTGGGAGCTGGCCGCAAAAGCGCAGGATTGCTTCAGGCCCTATTCTGGTCCCGGGCGGCAGGCTGAGCCTGTGCTTAATTCTTCTTCCTGATGGGAAAATAGAGTGACCTGTGCCTGTCCCAACACCTAGAGCTAGTCTCTCATTGGTTCCCACTTCTTCCCGTTCATCCTCAGGACAAATTGCAACCTGTACGGAACAGGAGGTTAAAGGTGCTGATTCTCCAAGGAGGGAGATTGCTAGTAATGCGGCTGGAATGGCGAACCCGAGCACAAGGACATGAGAAATGAGGTGCGTTTTAGAAACCTTTCCCGATCACACAGTGTACCATCTTCTGGGTTTCTCATGCATGTTTTCGATGTAGGAAGATGCCCTTGAACCTGGAGATTTGGGACCCATGGGATGGGTACCACGCAGTATTACTTTAAAGGGTCTGCGTTTCCTCACCCAACCTCACCAAACCTCTCAGCCCCAAGGGTGTCCACCCTTATGTCTCAATCAGCTGTGGGTCTAGATATGGTCAATCCAGGTAGCATAACTGCCCCTAAACGAATTTTGTAAGAATTTCTCTCTCTTTCACTGTCTTTTTTTCACAGGTTTTTAAAAGTAATTGATTTTTATAATGGGGTTTAGCTGCTTTTCAATGCTGTGTTTATGTCACTTTACACCCACATGACTCACTTACAGAGAGATATCAATACATAGCTTTTAAGATTCTTACTAGTCAGATATATTCTTGGGCCGTGAATAGGGGGTTTTGAGTCCAATTCACTGAGCAAGGAGTAGGTCTTGTCTAGTACATATTGGGTTTATGGAACGGTATCTGAGCTAATTTGAAACCCTTGTTTTATGCATCACCCCACCTCACCTTTCCCGTTAAGCAGCCATAGTGTGTTTTCTAAACGTGTGACTCTGTTCTGTTTTGTAATTCAGTTCAAGGGTAGCGGTTTTTACATTCCCTCTATAAGTGATATCTTATGATAAGTGTCTTTTTCTGTGTGACTTATTTCACTTAGAATCGTCGTACCTAAATCCACTCATCATGCTGCTACTAGCCTTATGACGTTGATTTCATGGCTGAGTGATATTCCATTGTACATAAGGACCACAACATCTTTATCCATTTTTCTCTTTCCTGGGATATTTAAGGTGTAACGAAGTTGTAGGTTCTTGTCAACAGAGCAGCCCTAAACTTTGGGGTGCCTGTGTCTTGCTTGTTTTTAATTTTCCCACGTTATACGCCCATGAGTGGAAGTGCCCTATGCTCTCTAAGCTGAGTTTTTTAGATGTTTCAGGACACACCGTACACTTCTCCAGAGTGGCTGTTGGCAATTTACATCCCGCCCATCAGCGTAGCAAGGCTCCCGTTTCTCCATGGCCTGTCCTGCATTTCTTGTTTTGACACTTTATTCAGCATGGCCCTTTTGACCGATGGGAAGTGAGACTTCTTTGTAGCGCTGATTTGCCTTTCCAGGTTGCTTGGTTGGCCAAAAAGGGCGTATGCGTTTTTTCCTGAATATATTCAGGAAAAAACGCATACGCCCTTTTTGGCCAAGGGCATCACTGACGAGGTTTTGCCGCTTTTCCTGTGCTTTAAAGGCGATTCGAATCTCCCTCCTGAAATCTGTTTCCTGCAATTCTGCCTTGCTTTCAAATCCTCTTCGTTGCCTTCCCTCAATATATTTGTGGATGAGAGTGATCATTTATAAGTCTGCAGGTTTGTGAATTGCAGTGCCCCTGAGCTCCATTTTTCAACTCGCTTTCTTGGGAGCTGGCCGCAAAAGCGCAGGATTGCCTCAGGCCCTATTCTGGTCCCGGGCGGAAGGCTGAGCCTGTGCTTAATTCTTCTTCCTGATGGGAAAATAGAGTGACCTGTGCCTGTCCCAACACCTAGAGCTAGTCTCTCATTGGTTCCCACTTCTTCCCGTTCATCCTCAGGACAAATTGCAACCTGTACGAAACAGGAGGTTAAAGGTGCTGATTCTCCAAGGAGGGAGATTGCTAGTAATGCGGCTGGAATGGCGAACCCGAGCACAAGGACATGAGAAATGAGGTGCGTTTTAGAAACCTTTCCCGATCACACAGTGTACCATCTTCTGGGTTTCTCATGCACGTTTTCGATGTAGGAAGATGCCCTTGAACCTGGAGATTTGGGACCCATGGGATGGGTACCACGCACTATTACTTTAAAGGGTCTGCGTTTGCTCACCCAATCTCACCAAACCTCTCAGCCCCAAGAGTGTCCACCCTTATGTCTCAATCAGCTGTGGGTCTAGATATGGTCAATCCAGGTAGCATAACTGCCCCTGAACGAATTTTGTAAGAATTTCTCTCTCTTTCACTGTCTTTTTTTCACAGGGTTTTAAAAGTAATTGATTTTTATAATGGGGTTTAGCTGCTTTTCACTGCTGTGTTTATGCCACTTTACACCCACTTGACTCACTTACTAAGAGATATCAATACATAGGTTTTAAGATTCTTACTAGTCAGATATATTCTTGGGCCGTGAATAGGGGGTGTTGAGTCCAATTCACTGAGCAAGGAATAGGTCTTGTCTATTACATATTGGGTTTATGGAACGGTATCTGAGCTAATTTGAAACCCTTGTTTTATGCATCACCCCACCTCACCTTTCCCGTTAAGCAGCCATAGTGTGTTTTCTAAACGTGTGACTCTGTTCTGTTTTGTAATTCAGTTCAAGGGTAGCGGTTTTTACATTCCCTCTATAAGTGATATCTTATGATAAGTGTCTTTTTCTGTGTGACTTATTTCACTTAGAATCGTAGAACCTAAATCCACTCATCATGCTGCTACTAGCCTTATGACGTTGATTTCATGGCTGAGTGATATTCCATTGTACATAAGGACCACAACATCTTTATCCATTTTTCTCTTTCCTGGGATATTTAAGGTGTAACGAAGTTGGAGGTTCTTGTCAACAGAGCAGCCCTAATCTTTGGGGTGCCTGTGTCTTGCTGGTTTTTAATGTTCCCACTTTATACGCCCATGAGTGGAAGTGCCCTATGCTCTCTAAGCTGAGTTTTTTAGATGTTTCAGGACACACCGTACACTTCTCCAGAGTGGCTGTTGGCAATTTACATCCCGCCCATCAGCGTAGCAAGGCTCCCGTTTCTCCATGGCCTGTCCTGCATTTCTGGTTTTGACACTTTATTCAGCATGGCCCTTTTGACCGATGGGAAGCTAGACTTCTTTGTATCGCTGATTTGCCTTTCCAGGTTGCTTGGTTGGCCAAAAAGGGCGTATGCGTTTTTTCCTGAATACATTCAGGAAAAAACGCATACGCCCTTTTTGGCCAAGGGCATCAGTGACGAGGTTTTGCCGCTTTTCCTGTGCTTTAAAGGCGATTCGAATCTACCTCCTGAAATCTGTTTCCTGCAATTCTGCCTTGCTTTCAAATCCTCTTCGTTGCTTTCCCTCAATATATTTGTGGACGAGAGTGATCATTTATAAGTCTGCAGGTTTGTGAATTGCAGTGCCCCTGAGCTCCATTTTTCAACTCGCTTTCTTGGGAGCTGGCCGCAAAAGCGCAGGATTGCTTCAGGCCCTATTCTGGTCCCGGGCGGCAGGCTGAGCCTGTGCTTAATTCTTCTTCCTGATGGGAAAATAGAGTGACCTGTGCCTGTCCCAACACCTAGAGCTAGTCTCTCATTGGTTCCCACTTCTTCCCGTTCATCCTCAGGACAAATTGCAACCTGTACGGAACAGGAGGTTAAAGGTGCTGATTCTCCAAGGAGGGAGATTGCTAGTAATGCGGCTGGAATGGCGAACCCGAGCACAAGGACATGAGAAATGAGGTGCGTTTTAGAAACCTTTCCCGATCACACAGTGTACCATCTTCTGGGTTTCTCATGCATGTTTTCGATGTAGGAAGATGCCCTTGAACCTGGAGATTTGGGACCCATGGGATGGGTACCACGCAGTATTACTTTAAAGGGTCTGCGTTTCCTCACCCAACCTCACCAAACCTCTCAGCCCCAAGGGTGTCCACCCTTATGTCTCAATCAGCTGTGGGTCTAGATATGGTCAATCCAGGTAGCATAACTGCCCCTAAACGAATTTTGTAAGAATTTCTCTCTCTTTCACTGTCTTTTTTTCACAGGTTTTTAAAAGTAATTGATTTTTATAATGGGGTTTAGCTGCTTTTCAATGCTGTGTTTATGTCACTTTACACCCACATGACTCACTTACAGAGAGATATCAATACATAGCTTTTAAGATTCTTACTAGTCAGATATATTCTTGGGCCGTGAATAGGGGGTTTTGAGTCCAATTCACTGAGCAAGGAGTAGGTCTTGTCTAGTACATATTGGGTTTATGGAACGGTATCTGAGCTAATTTGAAACCCTTGTTTTATGCATCACCCCACCTCACCTTTCCCGTTAAGCAGCCATAGTGTGTTTTCTAAACGTGTGACTCTGTTCTGTTTTGTAATTCAGTTCAAGGGTAGCGGTTTTTACATTCCCTCTATAAGTGATATCTTATGATAAGTGTCTTTTTCTGTGTGACTTATTTCACTTAGAATCGTCGTACCTAAATCCACTCATCATGCTGCTACTAGCCTTATGACGTTGATTTCATGGCTGAGTGATATTCCATTGTACATAAGGACCACAACATCTTTATCCATTTTTCTCTTTCCTGGGATATTTAAGGTGTAACGAAGTTGTAGGTTCTTGTCAACAGAGCAGCCCTAAACTTTGGGGTGCCTGTGTCTTGCTTGTTTTTAATTTTCCCACGTTATACGCCCATGAGTGGAAGTGCCCTATGCTCTCTAAGCTGAGTTTTTTAGATGTTTCAGGACACACCGTACACTTCTCCAGAGTGGCTGTTGGCAATTTACATCCCGCCCATCAGCGTAGCAAGGCTCCCGTTTCTCCATGGCCTGTCCTGCATTTCTTGTTTTGACACTTTATTCAGCATGGCCCTTTTGACCGATGGGAAGTGAGACTTCTTTGTAGCGCTGATTTGCCTTTCCAGGTTGCTTGGTTGGCCAAAAAGGGCGTATGCGTTTTTTCCTGAATATATTCAGGAAAAAACGCATACGCCCTTTTTGGCCAAGGGCATCACTGACGAGGTTTTGCCGCTTTTCCTGTGCTTTAAAGGCGATTCGAATCTCCCTCCTGAAATCTGTTTCCTGCAATTCTGCCTTGCTTTCAAATCCTCTTCGTTGCCTTCCCTCAATATATTTGTGGATGAGAGTGATCATTTATAAGTCTGCAGGTTTGTGAATTGCAGTGCCCCTGAGCTCCATTTTTCAACTCGCTTTCTTGGGAGCTGGCCGCAAAAGCGCAGGATTGCTTCAGGCCCTATTCTGGTCCCGGGCGGCAGGCTGAGCCTGTGCTTAATTCTTCTTCCTGATGGGAAAATAGAGTTACCTGTGCCTGTCCCAACACCTAGAGCTAGTCTCTCATTGGTTCCCACTTCTTCCCGTTCATCCTCAGGACAAATTGCAACCTGTACGAAACAGGAGGTTAAAGGTGCTGATTCTCCAAGGAGGGAGATTGCTAGTAATGCGGCTGGAATGGCGAACCCGAGCACAAGGACATGAGAAATGAGGTGCGTTTTAGAAACCTTTCCCGATCACACAGTGTACCATCTTCTGGGTTTCTCATGCACGTTTTCGATGTAGGAAGATGCCCTTGAACCTGGAGATTTGGGACCCATGGGATGGGTACCACGCACTATTACTTTAAAGGGTCTGCGTTTGCTCACCCAATCTCACCAAACCTCTCAGCCCCAAGAGTGTCCACCCTTATGTCTCAATCAGCTGTGGGTCTAGATATGGTCAATCCAGGTAGCATAACTGCCCCTGAACGAATTTTGTAAGAATTTCTCTCTCTTTCACTGTCTTTTTTTCACAGGGTTTTAAAAGTAATTGATTTTTATAATGGGGTTTAGCTGCTTTTCACTGCTGTGTTTATGCCACTTTACACCCACTTGACTCACTTACTAAGAGATATCAATACATAGGTTTTAAGATTCTTACTAGTCAGATATATTCTTGGGCCGTGAATAGGGGGTGTTGAGTCCAATTCACTGAGCAAGGAGTAGGTGTTGTCTATTACATATTGGGTTTATGGAACGGTATCTGAGCTAATTTGAAACCCTTGTTTTATGCATCACCCCACCTCACCTTTCCCGTTAAGCAGCCATAGTGTGTTTTCTAAACGTGTGACTCTGTTCTGTTTTGTAATTCAGTTCAAGGGTAGCGGTTTTTACATTCCCTCTATAAGTGATATCTTATGATAAGTGTCTTTTTCTGTGTGACTTATTTCACTTAGAATCGTCGAACCTAAATCCACTCATCATGCTGCTACTAGCCTTATGACGTTGATTTCATGGCTGAGTGATATTCCATTGTACATAAGGACCACAACATCTTTATCCATTTTTCTCTTTCCTGGGATATTTAAGGTGTAACGAAGTTGGAGGTTCTTGTCAACAGAGCAGCCCTAATCTTTGGGGTGCCTGTGTCTTGCTGGTTTTTAATGTTCCCACTTTATACGCCCATGAGTGGAAGTGCCCTATGCTCTCTAAGCTGAGTTTTTTAGATGTTTCATGACACACCGTACACTTCTCCAGAGTGGCTGTTGGCAATTTACATCCCGCCCATCAGCGTAGCAAGGCTCCCGTTTCTCCATGGCCTGTCCTGCATTTCTGGTTTTGACACTTTATTCAGCATGGCCCTTTTGACCGATGGGAAGCTAGACTTCTTTGTATCGCTGATTTGCCTTTCCAGGTTGCTTGGTTGGCCAAAAAGGGCGTATGCGTTTTTTCCTGAATACATTCAGGAAAAAACGCATACGCCCTTTTTGGCCAAGGGCATCAGTGACGAGGTTTTGCCGCTTTTCCTGTGCTTTAAAGGCGATTCGAATCTCCCTCCTGAAATCTGTTTCCTGCAATTCTGCCTTGCTTTCAAATCCTCTTCGTTGCTTTCCCTCAATATATTTGTGGACGAGAGTGATCATTTATAAGTCTGCAGGTTTGTGAATTGCAGTGCCCCTGAGCTCCATTTTTCAACTCGCTTTCTTGGGAGCTGGCCGCAAAAGCGCAGGATTGCTTCAGGCCCTATTCTGGTCCCGGGCGGCAGGCTGAGCCTGTGCTTAATTCTTCTTCCTGATGGGAAAATAGAGTGAACTGTGCCTGTCCCAACACCTAGAGCTAGTCTCTCATTGTTTTCCCCTCTTCTCGTTCATCCTCAGGACAAATTGCAACCTGTACGGAACAGGAGGTTAAAGGTGATGATTCTCCAAGGAGGGAGGTTGCTAGTAAAGCAGCTGGAATGGCGAACCCGAGCACAAGGAGATGAGAAATGAGGTGCGTTTAGAAACCTTTCGCGATCACACGGTGTACCATCTTCTGGGTTTCTCATGCATGTTTTCGATGTAGGAAGATGCCCTTGAACCTGGAGATTTGGAACCCATGGGATGGGTACCACGCAGTGTTACTTTAAAGGGTCTGCGTTTCCTCACCCAACCTCACCAAACCTCTCAGCCCCAAGAGTGTCCACCCTTATGTCTCAATCAGCTGTGGGTCTAGATATGGTCAATCCAGGTAGCATAACTGCCCCTAAAAGAATTTTGTAAGAATTTCTCTCTCTTTCACTGTCTTTGTTTCACAGGTTTTTAAAAGTAATTGATTTTTATAATGGGGTTTAGCTGCTTTTCACTGCTGTGTTTATTCCACTTTACACCCACTTGACTCACTTACAAAGAGATATCAATACATAGGTTTTAAGATTCTTACTAGTCAGATATATTCTTGGGCCGTGAATAGGGGGTGTTGAGTCCAATTCACTGAGCAAGGAGTAGGTCTTGTCTATTACATATTGGGTTTATGGAACGGTATCTGAGCTAATTTGAAACCCTTGTTTTATGCATCACCCCACCTCACCTTTCCCGTTAAGCAGCCATAGTGTGTTTTCTAAACGTGTGACTCTGTTCTGTTTTGTAATTCAGTTCAAGGGTAGCGGTTTTTACATTCCCTCTATAAGTGATATCTTATGATAAGTGTCTTTTTCTGTGTGACTTATTTCACTTAGAATCGTCGTACCTAAATCCACTCATCATGCTGCTACTAGCCTTATGACGTTGATTTCATGGCTGAGTGATATTCCATTGTACATAAAGACCACAACATCTTTATCCATTTTTCTCTTTCCTGGGATATTTAAGGTGTAACGAAGTTGGAGGTTCTTGTCAACAGAGCAGCCCTAAACTTTGGGGTGCCTGGGTCTTGCTGGTTTTTAATTTTCCCACTTTATACGCCCATGAGTGGAAGTGCCCTATGCTCTCTAAGCTGAGTTTTTTAGATGTTTCACGACACACCGTACACTTCTCCAGAGTGGCTGTTGGCAATTTACATCCCGCCCATCAGCGTAGCAAGCCTCCCGTTTCTCCATGGCCTGCCCTGCATTTCTGGTTTTGACACTTTATTCAGCATGGCCCTTTTGACCGATGGGAAGCGAGACTTCTTTGTAGCGCTGATTTGCCTTTCCAGGTTGCTTGCTTGGCCAAAAAGGGCGTATGCGTTTTTTCCTGAATATATTCAGGAAAAAACGCATACGCCCTTTTTGGCCAAGGGCATCATTGTCGAGGTTTTGCCGCTTTTCCTGTGCTTTAAAGGCGATTCGAATCTCCCTCCTGAAATCTGTTTCCTGCAATTCTGCCTTGCTTTCAAATCCTCTTCGTTGCCTTCCCTCAATATATTTGTGGACGAGAGTGGTCATTTATAAGTCTGCAGGTTTGTGAATTGCAGTGCCCCTGAGCTCCATTTTTCAACTCGCTTTCTTGGGAGCTGGCCGCAAAAGCGCAGGATTGCTTCAGGCCCTATTCTGGTCCCGTGCGGCAGGCTGAGCCTGTGCTTAATTCTTCTTCCTGATGGGAAAATAGAGTGAACTGTGCCTGTCCCAACACCTAGAGCTAGTCTCTCATTGTTTTCCCCTCTTCTCGTTCATCCTCAGGACAAATTGCAACCTGTACGGAACAGGAGGTTAAAGGTGATGATTCTCCAAGGAGGGAGGTTGCTAGTAAAGCAGCTGGAATGGCGAACCCGAGCACAAGGAGATGAGAAATGAGGTGCGTTTAGAAACCTTTCGCGATCACACGGTGTACCATCTTCTGGGTTTCTCATGCATGTTTTCGATGTAGGAAGATGCCCTTGAACCTGGAGATTTGGGACCCATGGGATGGGTACCACGGAGTATTACTTTAAAGGGTCTTTGTTTCCTCACCCAACCTCACCAAACCTCTCAGCTCCAAGAGTGTCCACCCTTATGTCTCAATCAGCTGTGGGTCTAGATATGGTCAATCCAGGTAGCATAACTGCCCCTAAACGAATTTTGTAAGAATTTCTCTCTCTTTCACTGTCTTTTTTTCACAGGTTTTTAAAAGTAATTGATTTTTATAATGGGGTTTATCTGCTTTTCACTGCTGTGTTTATGCCACTTTACACCCACTTTACTCACTTACAGAGAGATATCAATACATAGGTTTTAAGATTCTTACTAGTCAGATATATTCTTGGGCCGTGAATAGGGGGTGTTGAGTCCAATTCACTGAGCAAGGAGTAGGTCTTGTCTATTACATATTGGGTTTATGGAACGGTATCTGAGCTAATTTGAAACCCTTGTTTTATGCATCACCCCACCTCACCTTTCCCGTTACGCAGCCATAGTGTGTTTTCTAAACGTGTGACTCTGTTCTGTTTTGTAATTCAGTTCAAGGGTAGCGGTTTTTACATTCCCTCTATAAGTGATATCTTATGATAAGTGTCTTTTTCTGTGTGACTTATTTCACTTAGAATCGTCGTACCTAAATCCACTCATCATGCTGCTACTAGCCTTATGACGTTGATTTCATGGCTGAGTGATATTCCATTGTACATAAGGACCACAACTTATTTATCCATTTTTCTCTATCCTGAGATATTTAAGGTGTAAAGAAGTGGAGGTTCTTGTCAACAGAGCAGCCCTAAACGTTGGGGTGCCTGTGTCTTGCTGATTTTTAGTTTTCCCAATTTATACGCCCATAAGTGGAAGTGCCCTATGCTCTCTAAGCTGAGTTTTTTAGATGTTTCAGGACACACCGTACACTTCTCCAGAGTGGCTGTTGGCAATTTACATCCCGCCCATCAGAGTAGCAAGGCTCCCGTTTCTCCATGGCCTGCCCTGCATTTCTGGTTTTGACACTTTATTCAGCATGGCCCTTTTGACCGATGGGAAGCGAGACTTCTTTGTAGCGCTGATTTGCCTTTCCAGGTTGCTTGGTTGGCCAAAAAGGGCGTATGCGTTTTTTCCTGAATATATTCAGGAAAAAACGCATACGCCCTTTTTGGCCAAGGGCATCATTGTCGAGGTTTTGCCGTTTTTCCTGTGCTTTAAAGGCGATTCGAATCTCCCTCCTGAAATCTGTTTCCTGCAATTCTGCCTTGTTTTCAAATCCTCTTCGTTGCCTTCCCTCAATATATTTGTGGACGAGAGTGGTCATTTATAAGTCTGCAGGTTTGTGAATTGCAGTGCCCCTGAGCTCCATTTTTCAACTCGCTTTCTTGGGAGCTGGCCGCAAAAGCGCAGGATTGCTTCAGGCCCTATTCTGGTCCCGGGCGGCAGGCTGAGCCTGTGCTTAATTCTTCTTCCTGATGGGAAAATAGAGTGACCTGTGCCTGTCCCAACACCTAGAGCTAGTCTCTCATTGGTTCCCCCTTCTTCCCGTTCATCCTCAGGACAAATTGCAACCTGTACGGAACAGGAGGTTAAAGGTGCTGATTCTCCAAGGAGGGAGATTGCTAGTAATGCGGCTGGAATGGCGAACCCGAGCACAAGGACATGAGAAATGAGGTGCGTTTTAGAAACCTTTCCCGATCACACGGTGTACCATCTTCTGGGTTTCTCATGCATGTTTTCGATGTAGGAAGATGCCCTTGAACCTGGAGATTTGGGACCCATGGGATGGGTACCACGCAGTATTACTTTAAAGGGTCTGCGTTTGCTCACCCAACCTCACCAAACCTCTCAGCCCCAAGAGTGTCCACCCTTATGTCTCAATCAGCTGTGGGTCTAGATATGGTCAATCCAGGTAGCATAACTGCCCCTAAACGAATTTTGTAAGAATTTCTCTCTCTTTCACTGTCTTTGTTTCACAGGTTTTTAAAAGTAATTGATTTTTATAATGGGGTTTAGCTGCTTTTCACTGCTGTGTTTATGCCACTTTACACCCACTTGACTCACTTACAGAGAGATATCAATATATAGGTTTTAAGATTCTTACTAGTCAGATATATTCTTGGGCCCTGAATAGGGGGTGTTGAGTCCAATTCACTGAGCAAGGAGTAGGTCTTGTCTATTACATATTGGGTTTATGGAACGGTATCTGAGCTAATTTGAAACCCTTGTTTTATGCATCACCCCACCTCACCTTTCCCGTTAAGCAGCCATAGTGTGTTTTCTAAACGTGTGACTCTGTTCTGTTTTGTAATTCAGTTCAAGGGTAGCGGTTTTTACATTCCCTCTATAAGTGATATCTTATGATAAGTGTCTTTATCTGTGTGACTTATTTCACTTAGAATCGTCATACCTAAATCCACACATCATGCTGCTACTAGCCTTATGACGTTGATTTCATGGCTGAGTGATATTCCATTGTACATAAAGACCACAACATCTTTATCCATTTTTCTCTTTCCTGGGATATTTAAGGTGTAACGAAGTTGGAGGTTCTTGTCAACCGAGCAGCCCTAAACTTTGGGGTGCCTGTGTCTTGCTGGTTTTTAATTTTCCCACTTTATACGCCCATGAGTGGAAGTGCCCTATGCTCTCTAAGCTGAGTTTTTTAGATGTTTCACGACACACCGTACACTTCTCCAGAGTGGCTGTTGGCAATTTACATCCCGCCCATCAGCGTAGCAAGCCTCCCGTTTCTCCATGGCCTGCCCTGCATTTCTGGTTTTGACACTTTATTCAGCATGGCCCTTTTGACCGATGGGAAGCGAGACTTCTTTGTAGCGCTGATTTGCCTTTCCAGGTTGCTTGCTTGGCCAAAAAGGGCGTATGCGTTTTTTCCTGAATATATTCAGGAAAAAACGCATACGCCCTTTTTGGCCAAGGGCATCATTGTCGAGGTTTTGCCGCTTTTCCTGTGCTTTAAAGGCGATTCGAATCTCCCTCCTGAAATCTGTTTCCTGCAATTCTGCCTTGCTTTCAAATCCTCTTCGTTGCCTTCCCTCAATATATTTGTGGACGAGAGTGGTCATTTATAAGTCTGCAGGTTTGTGAATTGCAGTGCCCCTGAGCTCCATTTTTCAACTCGCTTTCTTGGGAGCTGGCCGCAAAAGCGCAGGATTGCTTCAGGCCCTATTCTGGTCCCGGGCGGCAGGCTGAGCCTGTGCTTAATTCTTCTTCCTGATGGGAAAATAGAGCGAACTGTGCCTGTCCCAACACCTAGAGCTAGTCTCTCATTGTTTTCCCCTCTTCTCGTTCATCCTCAGGACAAATTGCAACCTGTACGGAACAGGAGGTTAAAGGTGATGATTCTCCAAGGAGGGAGGTTGCTAGTAAAGCAGCTGGAATGGCGAACCCGAGCACAAGGAGATGAGAAATGAGGTGAGTTTAGAAACCTTTCGCGATCACACGGTGTACCATCTTCTGGGTTTCTCATGCATGTTTTCGATGTAGGAAGATGCCCTTGAACCTGGAGATTTGGAACCCATGGGATGGGTACCACGCAGTGTTACTTTAAAGGGTCTGCGTTTCCTCACCCAACCTCACCAAACCTCTCAGCCCCAAGAGTGTCCACCCTTATGTCTCAATCAGCTGTGGGTCTAGATATGGTCAATCCAGGTAGCATAACTGCCCCTAAAAGAATTTTGTAAGAATTTCTCTCTCTTTCACTGTCTTTTTTTCACAGGTTTTTAAAAGTAATTGATTTTTATAATGGGGTTTAGCTGCTTTTCACTGCTGTGTTTATGTCACTTTACACCCACATGACTCACTTACAGAGAGATATCAATACATAGGTTTTAAGATTCTTACTAGTCAGATATATTCTTGGGCCGTGAATAGGGGGTTTTGAGTCCAATTCACTGAGCAAGGAGTAGGTCTTGTCTAGTACATATTGGGTTTATGGAACGGTATCTGAGCTAATTTGAAACCCTTGTTTTATGCATCACCCCACCTCACCTTTCCCGTTAAGCAGCCATAGTGTGTTTTCTAAACGTGTGACTCTGTTCTGTTTTGTAATTCAGTTCAAGGGTAGCGGTTTTTACATTCCCTCTATAAGTGATATCTTATGATAAGTGTCTTTTTCTGTGTGACTTATTTCACTTAGAATCGTCGTACCTAAATCCACTCATCATGCTGCTACTAGCCTTATGACGTTGATTTCATGGCTGAGTGATATTCCATTGTACATAAGGACCACAACATCTTTATCCATTTTTCTCTTTCCTGGGATTTTTAAGGTGTAACGAAGTTGGAGGTTCTTGTCAACAGAGCAGCCCTAAACATTGGGGTGCCTGTGTCTTGCTGGTTTTTAATTTTCCCACTTTATACGCCCATGAGTGGAAGTGCCCTATGCTCTCTAAGCTGAGTTTTTTAGATGTTTCAGGACACACCGTACACTTCTCCAGGGTGGCTGTTGGCAATTTACATCCCACCCATCAGCGTAGCAAGGCTCCCGTTTCTCCATGGCCTGTCCTGCATTTCTGGTTTTGACACTTTATTCAGCATGGCCCTTTTGACCGATGGGAAGCGAGACTTCTTTGTAGCGCTGATTTGCCTTTCCAGGTTGCTTGGTTGGCCAAAAAGGGCGTATGCGTTTTTTCCTGAATATATTCAGGAAAAAACGCATACGCCCTTTTTGGCCAAGGGCATCATTGACGAGGTTTTGCCGCTTTTCCTGTGCTTTAAAGGCGATTCGAATCTCCCTCCTGAAATCTGTTTCCTGCAATTCTGCCTTGCTTTCAAATCCTCTTCGTTGCCTTCCCTCAATATATTTGTGGACGAGAGTGATCATTTATAAGTCTGCAGGTTTGTGAATTGCAGTGCCCCTGAGCTCCATTTTTCAACTCGCTTTCTTGGGAGCTGGCCGCAAAAGCGCAGGATTGCTTCAGGCCCTATTCTGGTCCCGGGCGGCAGGCTGAGCCTGTGCTTAATTCTTCTTCCTGATGGGAAAATAGAGTGACCTGTGCCTGTCCCAACACCTAGAGCTAGTCTCTCATTGTTTCCCCCTTCTTCCCGTTCATCCTCAGGACAAATTGCAACCTGTACGGAACAGGAGGTTAAAGGTGCTGATTCTCCAAGGAGGGAGATTGCTAGTAATGCGGCTGGAATGGCGAACCCGAGCACAAGGACATGAGAAATGAGGTGCGTTTTAGAAACCTTTCCCGATCACACGGTGTACCATCTTCTGGGTTTCTCATGCATGTTTTCGATGTAGGAAGATGCCCTTGAACCTGGAGATTTGGGACCCATGGGATGGGTACCACGCAGTATTACTTTAAAGGGTCTGCGTTTGCTCACCCAACCTCACCAAACCTCTCAGCCCCAAGAGTGTCCACCCTTATGTCTCAATCAGCTGTGGGTCTAGATATGGTCAATCCAGGTAGCATAACTGCCCCTAAACGAATTTTGTAAGAATTTCTCTCTCTTTCACTGTCTTTGTTTCACAGGTTTTTAAAAGTAATTTATTTTTATAATGGGGTTTAGCTGCTTTTCACTGCTGTGTTTATTCCACTTTACACCCACTTGACTCACTTACAAAGAGATATCAATACATAGGTTTTAAGATTCTTACTAGTCAGATATATTCTTGGGCCGTGAATAGGGGGTGTTGAGTCCAATTCACTGAGCAAGGAGTAGGTCTTGTCTATTACATATTGGGTTTATGGAACGGTATCTGAGCTAATTTGAAACCCTTGTTTTATGCATCACCCCACCTCACCTTTCCCGTTAAGCAGCCATAGTGTGTTTTCTAAACGTGTGACTCTGTTCTGTTTTGTAATTCAGTTCAAGGGTAGCGGTTTTTACATTCCCTCTATAAGTGATATCTTATGATAAGTGTCTTTTTCTGTGTGACTTATTTCACTTAGAATCGTCGTACCTAAATCCACTCATCATGCTGCTACTAGCCTTATGACGTTGATTTCATGGCTGAGTGATATTCCATTGTACATAAAGACCACAACATCTTTATCCATTTTTCTCTTTCCTGGGATATTTAAGGTGTAACGAAGTTGGAGGTTCTTGTCAACAGAGCAGCCCTAAACTTTGGGGTGCCTGTGTCTTGCTGGTTTTTAATTTTCCCACTTTATACGCCCATGAGTGGAAGTGCCCTATGCTCTCTAAGCTGAGTTTTTTAGATGTTTCACGACACACCGTACACTTCTCCAGAGTGGCTGTTGGCAATTTACATCCCGCCCATCAGCGTAGCAAGCCTCCCATTTCTCCATGGCCTGCCCTGCATTTCTGGTTTTGACACTTTATTCAGCATGGCCCTTTTGACCGATGGGAAGCGAGACTTCTTTGTAGCGCTGATTTGCCTTTCCAGGTTGCTTGCTTGGCCAAAAAGGGCGTATGCGTTTTTTCCTGAATATATTCAGGAAAAAACGCATACGCCCTTTTTGGCCAAGGGCATCATTGTCGAGGTTTTGCCGCTTTTCCTGTGCTTTAAAGGCGATTCGAATCTCCCTCCTGAAATCTGTTTCCTGCAATTCTGCCTTGCTTTCAAATCCTCTTCGTTGCCTTCCCTCAATATATTTGTGGACGAGAGTGGTCATTTATAAGTCTGCAGGTTTGTGAATTGCAGTGCCCCTGAGCTCCATTTTTCAACTCGCTTTCTTGGGAGCTGGCCGCAAAAGCGCAGGATTGCTTCAGGCCCTATTCTGGTCCCGTGCGGCAGGCTGAGCCTGTGCATAATTCTTCTTCCTGATGGGAAAATAGAGTGAACTGTGCCTGTCCCAACACCTAGAGCTAGTCTCTCATTGTTTTCCCCTCTTCTCGTTCATCCTCAGGACAAATTGCAACCTGTACGGAACAGGAGGTTAAAGGTGATGATTCTCCAAGGAGGGAGGTTGCTAGTAAAGCAGCTGGAATGGCGAACCCGAGCACAAGGAGATGAGAAATGAGGTGCGTTTAGAAACCTTTCGCGATCACACGGTGTACCATCTTCTGGGTTTCTCATGCATGTTTTCGATGTAGGAAGATGCCCTTGAACCTGGAGATTTGGGACCCATGGGATGGGTACCACGCAGTATTACTTTAAAGGGTCTTTGTTTCCTCACCCAACCTCACCAAACCTCTCAGCTCCAAGAGTGTCCACCCTTATGTCTCAATCAGCTGTGGGTCTAGATATGGTCAATCCAGGTAGCATAACTGCCCCTAAACGAATTTTGTAAGAATTTCTCTCTCTTTCACTGTCTTTTTTTCACAGGTTTTTAAAAGTAATTGATTTTTATAATGGGGTTTATCTGCTTTTCACTGCTGTGTTTATGCCACTTTACACCCACTTTACTCACTTACAGAGAGATATCAATACATAGGTTTTAAGATTCTTACTAGTCAGATATATTCTTGGGCCGTGAATAGGGGGTGTTGAGTCCAATTCACTGAGCAAGGAGTAGGTCTTGTCTATTACATATTGGGTTTATGGAACGGTATCTGAGCTAATTTGAAACCCTTGTTTTATGCATCACCCCACCTCACCTTTCCCGTTACGCAGCCATAGTGTGTTTTCTAAACGTGTGACTCTGTTCTGTTTTGTAATTCAGTTCAAGGGTAGCGGTTTTTACATTCCCTCTATAAGTGATATCTTATGATAAGTGTCTTTTTCTGTGTGACTTATTTCACTTAGAATCGTCGTACCTAAATCCACTCATCATGCTGCTACTAGCCTTATGACGTTGATTTCATGGCTGAGTGATATTCCATTGTACATAAGGACCACAACTTATTTATCCATTTTTCTCTATCCTGAGATATTTAAGGTGTAAAGAAGTGGAGGTTCTTGTCAACAGAGCAGCCCTAAACGTTGGGGTGCCTGTGTCTTGCTGATTTTTAGTTTTCCCAATTTATACGCCCATAAGTGGAAGTGCCCTATGCTCTCTAAGCTGAGTTTTTTAGATGTTTCAGGACACACCGTACACTTCTCCAGAGTGGCTGTTGGCAATTTACATCCCGCCCATCAGCGTTGCAAGGCTCCCGTTTCTCCATGGCCTGCCCTGCATTTCTGGTTTTGACACTTTATTCAGCATGGCCCTTTTGACCGATGGGAAGCGAGACTTCTTTGTAGCGCTGATTTGCCTTTCCAGGTTGCTTGC
Source organism: Balaenoptera physalus (assembly GCF_965194825.1). Lineage (NCBI taxonomy): Eukaryota > Metazoa > Chordata > Mammalia > Artiodactyla > Balaenopteridae > Balaenoptera > Balaenoptera physalus. The sequence continues at coordinate 166,403 of NW_028125493.1, read as the reverse complement.
TTGGCTAAAAAGGGCGTATGCGTTTTTTCCTGAATATATTCAGGAAAAAACGCATACGCCCTTTTTGGCCAAGGGCATCATTGTCGAGGTTTTGCCGTTTTTCCTGTGCTTTAAAGGCGATTCGAATCTCCCTCCTGAAATCTGTTTCCTGCAATTCTGCCTTGTTTTCAAATCCTCTTCGTTGCCTTTCCTCAATATATTTGTGGACGAGAGTGGTCATTTATAAGTCTGCAGGTTTGTGAATTGCAGTGCCCCTGAGCTCCATTTTTCAACTCGCTTTCTTGGGAGCTGGCCGCAAAAGCGCAGGATTGCTTCAGGCCCTATTCTGGTCCCGGGCGGCAGGCTGAGCCTGTGCTTAATTCTTCTTCCTGATGGGAAAATAGAGTGAACTGTGCCTGTCCCAATACCTAGAGCTAGTCTCTCATTGTTTTCCCCTCTTCTCGTTCATCCTCAGGACAAATTGCAACCTGTACGGAACAGGAGGTTAAAGGTGATGATTCTCCAAGGAGGGAGGTTGCTAGTAAAGCAGCTGGAATGGCGAACCCGAGCACAAGGAGATGAGAAATGAGGTGCGTTTAGAAACCTTTCGCGATCACACGGTGTACCATCTTCTGGGTTTCTCATGCATGTTTTCGATGTAGGAAGATGCCCTTGAACCTGGAGATTTGGAACCCATGGGATGGGCACCACGCAGTATTAATTTAAAGGGTCTGCGTTTGCTCACCCAACCTCACCAAACCTCTCAGCCCCAAGAGTGTCCACCCTTATGTCTCAATCAGCTGTGGGTCTAGATATGGTCAATCCAGGTAGCATAACTGCCCCTAAAAGAATTTTGTAAGAATTTCTCTCTCTTTCACTGTCTTTTTTTCACAGGTTTTTAAAAGTAATTGATTTTCATAATGGGGTTTAGCTGCTTTTCACTGCTGTGTTTATGTCACTTTACACCCACATGACTCACTTACAGAGAGATATCAATACATAGGTTTTAAGATTCTTACTAGTCAGATATATTCTTGGGCCGTGAATAGGGGGTTTTGAGTCCAATTCACTGAGCAAGGAGTAGGTCTTGTCTAGTACATATTGGGTTTATGGAACGGTATCTGAGCTAATTTGAAACCCTTGTTTTATGCATCACCCCACCTCACCTTTCCCGTTAAGCAGCCATAGGGTGTTTTCTAAACGTGTGACTCTGTTCTGTTTTGTAATTCAGTTCAAGGGTAGCGGTTTTTACATTCCCTCTATAAGTGATATCTTATGATAAGTGTCTTTTTCTGTGTGACTTATTTCACTTAGAATCGTCGTACCTAAATCCACTCATCATGCTGCTACTAGCCTTATGACGTTGATTTCATGGCTGAGTGATATTCCATTGTACATAAGGACCACAGCATCTTTATCCATTTTTCTCTTTCCTGGGATTTTTAAGGTGTAACGAAGTTGGAGGTTCTTGTCAACAGAGCAGCCCTAAACATTGGGGTGCCTGTGTCTTGCTGGTTTTTAATTTTCCCACTTTATACGCCCATGAGTGGAAGTGCCCTATGCTCTCTAAGCTGAGTTTTTTAGATGTTTCAGGACACACCGTACACTTCTCCAGGGTGGCTGTTGGCAATTTACATCCCACCCATCAGCGTAGCAAGGCTCCCGTTTCTCCATGGCCTGTCCTGCATTTCTGGTTTTGACACTTTATTCAGCATGGCCCTTTTGACCGATGGGAAGCGAGACTTCTTTGTAGCGCTGATTTGCCTTTCCAGGTTGCTTGGTTGGCCAAAAAGGGCGTATGCGTTTTTTCCTGAATATATTCAGGAAAAAACGCATATGCCCTTTTTGGCCAAGGGCATCATTGACGAGGTTTTGCCGCTTTTCCTGTGCTTTAAAGGCGATTCGAATCTCCCTCCTGAAATCTGTTTCCTGCAATTCTGCCTTGCTTTCAAATCCTCTTCGTTGCCTTCCCTCTATATATTTGTGGACGAGAGTGATCATTTATAAGTCTGCAGGTTTGTGAATTGCAGTGCCCCTGAGCTCCATTTTTCAACTCGCTTTCTTGGGAGCTGGCCGCAAAAGCGCAGGATTGCTTCAGGCCCTATTCTGGTCCCGGGCGGCAGGCTGAGCCTGTGCTTAATTCTTCTTCCTGATGGGAAAATAGAGTGACCTGTGCCTGTCCCAACACCTAGAGCTAGTCTCTCATTGGTTCCCCCTTCTTCCCGTTCATCCTCAGGACAAATTGCAACCTGTACGGAACAGGAGGTTAAAGGTGCTGATTCTCCAAGGAGGGAGATTGCTAGTAATGCGGCTGGAATGGCGAACCCGAGCACAAGGACATGAGAAATGAGGTGCGTTTTAGAAACCTTTCCCGATCACACGGTGTACCATCTTCTGGGTTTCTCATGCATGTTTTCGATGTAGGAAGATGCCCTTGAACCTGGAGATTTGGGACCCATGGGATGGGTACCACGCAGTATTACTTTAAAGGGTCTGCGTTTGCTCACCCAACCTCACCAAACCTCTCAGCCCCAAGAGTGTCCACCCTTATGTCTCAATCAGCTGTGGGTCTAGATATGGTCAATCCAGGTAGCATAACTGCCCCTAAACGAATTTTGTAAGAATTTCTCTCTCTTTCACTGTCTTTGTTTCACAGGTTTTTAAAAGTAATTGATTTTTATAATGGGGTTTAGCTGCTTTTCACTGCTGTGTTTATGCCACTTTACACCCACTTGACTCACTTACAGAGAGATATCAATACATAGGTTTTAAGATTCTTACTAGTCAGATATATCCTTGGGCCCTGAATAGGGGGTGTTGAGTCCAATTCACTGAGCAAGGAGTAGGTCTTGTCTATTACATATTGGGTTTATGGAACGGTATCTGAGCTAATTTGAAACCCTTGTTTTATGCATCACCCCACCTCACCTTTCCCGTTACGCAGCCATAGTGTGTTTTCTAAACGTGTGACTCTGTTCTGTTTTGTAATTCAGTTCAAGGGTAGCGGTTTTTACATTCCCTCTATAAGTGATATCTTATGATAAGTGTCTTTTTCTGTGTGACTTATTTCACTTAGAATCGTCGTACCTAAATCCACTCATCATGCTGCTACTAGCCTTATGACGTTGATTTCATGGCTGAGTGATATTCCATTGTACATAAGGACCACAACATCTTTATCCATTTTTCTCTTTCCTGGGATTTTTAAGGTGTAACGAAGTTGGAGGTTCTTGTCAACAGAGCAGCCCTAAACGTTGGGGTGCCTGTGTCTTGCTGATTTTTAGTTTTCCCAATTTATACGCCCATAAGTGGAAGTGCCCTATGCTCTCTAAGCTGAGTTTTTTAGATGTTTCAGGACACACCGTACACTTCTCCAGAGTGGCTGTTGGCAATTTACATCCCGCCCATCAGCGTAGCAAGGCTCCCGTTTCTCCATGGCCTGCCCTGCATTTCTGGTTTTGACACTTTATTCAGCATGGCCCTTTTGACCGATGGGAAGCGAGACTTCTTTGTAGCGCTGATTTGCCTTTCCAGGTTGCTTGGTTGGCCAAAAAGGGCGTATGCGTTTTTTCCTGAATATATTCAGGAAAAAACGCATACGCCCTTTTTGGCCAAGGGCATCATTGTCGAGGTTTTGCCGTTTTTCCTGTGCTTTAAAGGCGATTCGAATCTCCCTCCTGAAATCTGTTTCCTGCAATTCTGCCTTGTTTTCAAATCCTCTTCGTTGCCTTCCCTCAATATATTTGTGGACGAGAGTGGTCATTTATAAGTCTGCAGGTTTGTGAATTGCAGTGCCCCTGAGCTCCATTTTTCAACTCGCTTTCTTGGGAGCTGGCCGCAAAAGCGCAGGATTGCTTCAGGCCCTATTCTGGTCCCGGGCGGCAGGCTGAGCCTGTGCTTAATTCTTCTTCCTGATGGGAAAATAGAGTGAACTGTGCCTGTCCCAACACCTAGAGCTAGTCTCTCATTGTTTTCCCCTCTTCTCGTTCATCCTCAGGACAAATTGCAACCTGTACGGAACAGGAGGTTAAAGGTGATGATTCTCCAAGGAGGGAGGTTGCTAGTAAAGCAGCTGGAATGGCGAACCCGAGCACAAGGAGATGAGAAATGATGTGCGTTTAGAAACCTTTCGCGATCACACGGTGTACCATCTTCTGGGTTTCTCATGCATGTTTTCGATGTAGGAAGATGCCCTTGAACCTGGAGATTTGGAACCCATGGGATGGGTACCACGCAGTATTACTTTAAAGGGTCTGCGTTTGCTCACCCAACCTCACCAAACCTCTCAGCCCCAAGAGTGTCCACCCTTATGTCTCAATCAGCTGTGGGTCTAGATATGGTCAATCCAGGTAGCATAACTGCCCCTAAACGAATTTTGTAAGAATTTCTCTCTCTTTCACTGTCTTTGTTTCACAGGTTTTTAAAAGTAATTGATTTTTATAATGGGGTTTAGCTGCTTTTCACTGCTGTGTTTATGCCACTTTACACCCACTTGACTCACTTACAAAGAGATATCAATACATAGGTTTTAAGATTCTTACTAGTCAGATATATTCTTGGGCCGTGAATAGGGGGTGTTGAGTCCAATTCACTGAGCAAGGAGTAGGTCTTGTCTATTACATATTGGGTTTATGGAACGGTATCTGAGCTAATTTGAAACCCTTGTTTTATGCATCACCCCACCTCACCTTTCCCGTTAAGCAGCCATAGTGTGTTTTCTAAACGTGTGACTCTGTTCTGTTTTGTAATTCAGTTCAAGGGTAGCGGTTTTTACATTCCCTCTATAAGTGATATCTTATGATAACTGTCTTTTTCTGTGTGACTTATTTCACTTAGAATCGTCGTACCTAAATCCACTCATCATGCTGCTACTAGCCTTATGACGTTGATTTCATGGCTGAGTGATATTCCATTGTACATAAGGACCACAACATCTTTATCCATTTTTCTCTTTCCTGGGATTTTTAAGGTGTAACGAAGTTGGAGGTTCTTGTCAACAGAGCAGCCCTAAACATTGGGGTGCCTGTGTCTTGCTGGTTTTTAATTTTCCCACTTTATACGCCCATGAGTGGAAGTGCCCTATGCTCTCTAAGCTGAGTTTTTTAGATGTTTCAGGACACACCGTACACTTCTCCAGGGTGGCTGTTGGCAATTTACATCCCACCCATCAGCGTAGCAAGGCTCCCGTTTCTCCATGGCCTGTCCTGCATTTCTGGTTTTGACACTTTATTCAGCATGGCCCTTTTGACGGATGGGAAGCGAGACTTCTTTGTAGCGCTGATTTGCCTTTCCAGGTTGCTTGCTTGGCCAAAAAGGGCGTATGCGTTTTTTCCTGAATATATTCAGGAAAAAACGCATACGCCCTTTTTGGCCAAGGGCATCATTGACGAGGTTTTGCCGCTTTTCCTGTGCTTTAAAGGCGATTCGAATCTCCCTCCTGAAATCTGTTTCCTGCAATTCTGCCTTGCTTTCAAATCCTCTTCGTTGCCTTCCCTCAATATATTTGTGGACGAGAGTGATCATTTATAAGTCTGCAGGTTTGTGAATTGCAGTGCCCCTGAGCTCCATTTTTCAACTCGCTTTCTTGGGAGCTGGCCGCAAAAGCGCAGGATTGCTTCAGGCCCTATTCTGGTCCCGGGCGGCAGGCTGAGCCTGTGCTTAATTCTTCTTCCTGATGGGAAAATAGAGTGACCTGTGCCTGTCCCAACACCTAGAGCTAGTCTCTCATTGTTTCCCCCTTCTTCCCGTTCATCCTCAGGACAAATTGCAACCTGTACGGAACAGGAGGTTAAAGGTGCTGATTCTCCAAGGAGGGAGATTGCTAGTAATGCGGCTGGAATGGCGAACCCGAGCACAAGGACATGAGAAATGAGGTGCGTTTTAGAAACCTTTCCCGATCACACGGTGTACCATCTTCTGGGTTTCTCATGCATGTTTTCGATGTAGGAAGATGCCCTTGAACCTGGAGATTTGGGACCCATGGGATGGGTACCACGCAGTATTACTTTAAAGGGTCTGCGTTTGCTCACCCAACCTCACCAAACCTCTCAGCCCCAAGAGTGTCCACCCTTATGTCTCAATCAGCTGTGGGTCTAGATATGGTCAATCCAGGTAGCATAACTGCCCCTAAACGAATTTTGTAAGAATTTCTCTCTCTTTCACTGTCTTTGTTTCACAGGTTTTTAAAAGTAATTGATTTTTATAATGGGGTTTAGCTGCTTTTCACTGCTGTGTTTATTCCACTTTACACCCACTTGACTCACTTACAAAGAGATATCAATACATAGGTTTTAAGATTCTTACTAGTCAGATATATTCTTGGGCCGTGAATAGGGGGTGTTGAGTCCAATTCACTGAGCAAGGAGTAGGTCTTGTCTATTACATATTGGGTTTATGGAACGGTATCTGAGCTAATTTGAAACCCTTGTTTTATGCATCACCCCACCTCACCTTTCCCGTTAAGCAGCCATAGTGTGTTTTCTAAACGTGTGACTCTGTTCTGTTTTGTAATTCAGTTCAAGGGTAGCGGTTTTTACATTCCCTCTATAAGTGATATCTTATGATAAGTGTCTTTTTCTGTGTGACTTATTTCACTTAGAATCGTCGTACCTAAATCCACTCATCATGCCGCTACTAGCCTTATGACGTTGATTTCATGGCTGAGTGATATTCCATTGTACATAAAGACCACAACTTATTTATCCATTTTTCTCTATCCTGAGATATTTAAGGTGTAAAGAAGTGGAGGTTCTTGTCAACAGAGCAGCCCTAAACGTTGGGGTGCCTGTGTCTTGCTGATTTTTAGTTTTCCCAATTTATACGCCCATAAGTGGAAGTGCCCTATGCTCTCTAAGCTGAGTTTTTTAGATGTTTCAGGACACACCGTACACTTCTCCAGAGTGGCTGTTGGCAATTTACATCCCGCCCATCAGCGTAGCAAGGCTCCCGTTTCTCCATGGCCTGCCCTGCATTTCTGGTTTTGACACTTTATTCAGCATGGCCCTTTTGACCGATGGGAAGCGAGACTTCTTTGTAGCGCTGATTTGCCTTTCCAGGTTGCTTGCTTGGCCAAAAAGGGCGTATGCGTTTTTTCCTGAATATATTCAGGAAAAAACGCATACGCCCTTTTTGGCCAAGGGCATCATTGTCGAGGTTTTGCCGTTTTTCCTGTGCTTTAAAGGCGATTCGAATCTCCCTCCTGAAATCTGTTTCCTGCAATTCTGCCTTGTTTTCAAATCCTCTTCGTTGCCTTCCCTCAATATATTTGTGGACGAGAGTGGTCATTTATAAGTCTGCAGGTTTGTGAATTGCAGTGCCCCTGAGCTCCATTTTTCAACTCGCTTTCTTGGGAGCTGGCCGCAAAAGCGCAGGATTGCTTCAGGCCCTATTCTGGTCCCGGGCGGCAGGCTGAGCCTGTGCTTAATTCTTCTTCCTGATGGGAAAATAGAGTGAACTGTGCCTGTCCCAACACCTAGAGCTAGTCTCTCATTGTTTTCCCCTCTTCTCGTTCATCCTCAGGACAAATTGCAACCTGTACGGAACAGGAGGTTAAAGGTGATGATTCTCCAAGGAGGGAGGTTGCTAGTAAAGCAGCTGGAATGGCGAACCCGAGCACAAGGAGATGAGAAATGAGGTGCGTTTAGAAACCTTTCGCGATCACACGGTGTACCATCTTCTGGGTTTCTCATGCATGTTTTCGATGTAGGAAGATGCCCTTGAACCTGGAGATTTGGAACCCATGGGATGGGCACCACGCAGTATTAATTTAAAGGGTCTGCGTTTGCTCACCCAACCTCACCAAACCTCTCAGCCCCAAGAGTGTCCACCCTTATGTCTCAATCAGCTGTGGGTCTAGATATGGTCAATCCAGGTAGCATAACTGCCCCTAAACGAATTTTGTAAGAATTTCTCTCTCTTTCACTGTCTTTGTTTCACAGGTTTTTAAAAGTAATTGATTTTTATAATGGGGTTTAGCTGCTTTTCACTGCTGTGTTTATGCCACTTTACACCCACTTGACTCACTTACAGAGAGATATCAATACATAGGTTTTAAGATTCTTACTAGTCAGATATATCCTTGGGCCCTGAATAGGGGGTGTTGAGTCCAATTCACTGAGCAAGGAGTAGGTCTTGTCTATTACATATTGGGTTTATGGAACGGTATCTGAGCTAATTTGAAACCCTTGTTTTATGCATCACCCCACCTCACCTTTCCCGTTAAGCAGCCATAGTGTGTTTTCTAAACGTGTGACTCTGTTCTGTTTTGTAATTCAGTTCAAGGGTAGCGGTTTTTACATTCCCTCTATAAGTGATATCTTATGATAAGTGTCTTTTTCTGTGTGACTTATTTCACTTAGAATCGTCGTACCTAAATCCACTCATCATGCTGCTACTAGCCTTATGACGTTGATTTCATGGCTGAGTGATATTCCATTGTACATAAGGACCACAACATCTTTATCCATTTTTCTCTTTCCTGGGATTTTTAAGGTGTAACGAAGTTGGAGGTTCTTGTCAACAGAGCAGCCCTAAACGTTGGGGTGCCTGTGTCTTGCTGATTTTTAGTTTTCCCAATTTATACGCCCATAAGTGGAAGTGCCCTATGCTCTCTAAGCTGAGTTATTTAGATGTTTCAGGACACACCGTACACTTCTCCAGAGTGGCTGTTGGCAATTTACATCCCGCCCATCAGCGTAGCAAGGCTCCCGTTTCTCCATGGCCTGCCCTGCATTTCTGGTTTTGACACTTTATTCAGCATGGCCCTTTTGACCGATGGGAAGCGAGACTTCTTTGTAGCGCTGATTTGCCTTTCCAGGTTGCTTGGTTGGCCAAAAAGGGCGTATGCGTTTTTTCCTGAATATATTCAGGAAAAAACGCATACGCCCTTTTTGGCCAAGGGCATCATTGTCGAGGTTTTGCCGTTTTTCCTGTGCTTTAAAGGCGATTCGAATCTCCCTCCTGAAATCTGTTTCCTGCAATTCTGCCTTGTTTTCAAATCCTCTTCGTTGCCTTCCCTCAATATATTTGTGGACGAGAGTGGTCATTTATAAGTCTGCAGGTTTGTGAATTGCAGTGCCCCTGAGCTCCATTTTTCAACTCGCTTTCTTGGGAGCTGGCCGCAAAAGCGCAGGATTGCTTCAGGCCCTATTCTGGTCCCGGGCGGCAGGCTGAGCCTGTGCTTAATTCTTCTTCCTGATGGGAAAATAGAGTGAACTGTGCCTGTCCCAACACCTAGAGCTAGTCTCTCATTGTTTTCCCCTCTTCTCGTTCATCCTCAGGACAAATTGCAACCTGTACGGAACAGGAGGTTAAAGGTGATGATTCTCCAAGGAGGGAGGTTGCTAGTAAAGCAGCTGGAATGGCGAACCCGAGCACAAGGAGATGAGAAATGAGGTGCGTTTAGAAACCTTTCGCGATCACACGGTGTACCATCTTCTGGGTTTCTCATGCATGTTTTCGATGTAGGAAGATGCCCTTGAACCTGGAGATTTGGAACCCATGGGATGGGTACCACGCAGTATTACTTTAAAGGGTCTGCGTTTGCTCACCCAACCTCACCAAACCTCTCAGCCCCAAGAGTGTCCACCCTTATGTCTCAATCAGCTGTGGGTCTAGATATGGTCAATCCAGGTAGCATAACTGCCCCTAAACGAATTTTGTAAGAATTTCTCTCTCTTTCACTGTCTTTGTTTCACAGGTTTTTAAAAGTAATTGATTTTTATAATGGGGTTTAGCTGCTTTTCACTGCTGTGTTTATGCCACTTTACACCCACTTGACTCACTTACAAAGAGATATCAATACATAGGTTTTAAGATTCTTACTAGTCAGATATATTCTTGGGCCGTGAATAGGGGGTGTTGAGTCCAATTCACTGAGCAAGGAGTAGGTCTTGTCTATTACATATTGGGTTTATGGAACGGTATCTGAGCTAATTTGAAACCCTTGTTTTATGCATCACCCCACCTCACCTTTCCCGTTAAGCAGCCATAGTGTGTTTTCTAAACGTGTGACTCTGTTCTGTTTTGTAATTCAGTTCAAGGGTAGCGGTTTTTACATTCCCTCTATAAGTGATATCTTATGATAACTGTCTTTTTCTGTGTGACTTATTTCACTTAGAATCGTCGTACCTAAATCCACTCATCATGCTGCTACTAGCCTTATGACGTTGATTTCATGGCTGAGTGATATTCCATTGTACATAAGGACCACAACATCTTTATCCATTTTTCTCTTTCCTGGGATTTTTAAGGTGTAACGAAGTTGGAGGTTCTTGTCAACAGAGCAGCCCTAAACATTGGGGTGCCTGTGTCTTGCTGGTTTTTAATTTTCCCACTTTATACGCCCATGAGTGGAAGTGCCCTATGCTCTCTAAGCTGAGTTTTTTAGATGTTTCAGGACACACCGTACACTTCTCCAGGGTGGCTGTTGGCAATTTACATCCCACCCATCAGCGTAGCAAGGCTCCCGTTTCTCCATGGCCTGTCCTGCATTTCTGGTTTTGACACTTTATTCAGCATGGCCCTTTTTACGGATGGGAAGCGAGACTTCTTTGTAGCGCTGATTTGCCTTTCCAGGTTGCTTGCTTGGCCAAAAAGGGCGTATGCGTTTTTTCCTGAATATATTCAGGAAAAAACGCATACGCCCTTTTTGGCCAAGGGCATCATTGACGAGGTTTTGCCGCTTTTCCTGTGCTTTAAAGGCGATTCGAATCTCCCTCCTGAAATCTGTTTCCTGCAATTCTGCCTTGCTTTCAAATCCTCTTCGTTGCCTTCCCTCAATATATTTGTGGACGAGAGTGATCATTTATAAGTCTGCAGGTTTGTGAATTGCAGTGCCCCTGAGCTCCATTTTTCAACTCGCTTTCTTGGGAGCTGGCCGCAAAAGCGCAGGATTGCTTCAGGCCCTATTCTGGTCCCGGGCGGCAGGCTGAGCCTGTGCTTAATTCTTCTTCCTGATGGGAAAATAGAGTGACCTGTGCCTGTCCCAACACCTAGAGCTAGTCTCTCATTGTTTCCCCCTTCTTCCCGTTCATCCTCAGGACAAATTGCAACCTGTACGGAACAGGAGGTTAAAGGTGCTGATTCTCCAAGGAGGGAGATTGCTAGTAATGCGGCTGGAATGGCGAACCCGAGCACAAGGACATGAGAAATGAGGTGCGTTTTAGAAACCTTTCCCGATCACACGGTGTACCATCTTCTGGGTTTCTCATGCATGTTTTCGATGTAGGAAGATGCCCTTGAACCTGGAGATTTGGGACCCATGGGATGGGTACCACGCAGTATTACTTTAAAGGGTCTGCGTTTGCTCACCCAACCTCACCAAACCTCTCAGCCCCAAGAGTGTCCACCCTTATGTCTCAATCAGCTGTGGGTCTAGATATGGTCAATCCAGGTAGCATAACTGCCCCTAAACGAATTTTTTAAGAATTTCTCTCTCTTTCACTGTCTTTGTTTCACAGGTTTTTAAAAGTAATTTATTTTTATAATGGGGTTTAGCTGCTTTTCACTGCTGTGTTTATTCCACTTTACACCCACTTGACTCACTTACAAAGAGATATCAATACATAGGTTTTAAGATTCTTACTAGTCAGATATATTCTTGGGCCGTGAATAGGGGGTGTTGAGTCCAATTCACTGAGCAAGGAGTAGGTCTTGTCTATTACATATTGGGTTTATGGAACGGTATCTGAGCTAATTTGAAACCCTTGTTTTATGCATCACCCCACCTCACCTTTCCCGTTAAGCAGCCATAGTGTGTTTTCTAAACGTGTGACTCTGTTCTGTTTTGTAATTCAGTTCAAGGGTAGCGGTTTTTACATTCCCTCTATAAGTGATATCTTATGATAAGTGTCTTTTTCTGTGTGACTTATTTCACTTAGAATCGTCGTACCTAAATCCACTCATCATGCCGCTACTAGCCTTATGACGTTGATTTCATGGCTGAGTGATATTCCATTGTACATAAAGACCACAACTTATTTATCCATTTTTCTCTATCCTGAGATATTTAAGGTGTAAAGAAGTGGAGGTTCTTGTCAACAGAGCAGCCCTAAACGTTGGGGTGCCTGTGTCTTGCTGGTTTTTAATTTTCCCACTTTATACGCCCATGAGTGGAAGTGCCCTATGCTCTCTAAGCTGAGTTTTTTAGATGTTTCAGGACACACCGTACACTTCTCCAGGGTGGCTGTTGGCAATTTACATCCCACCCATCAGCCTAGCAAGGCTCCCGTTTCTCCATGGCCTGTCCTGCATTTCTGGTTTTGACACTTTATTCAGCATGGCCCTTTTGACCGGTGGGAAGCGAGACTTCTTTGTAGCGCTGATTTGCCTTTCCAGGTTGCTTGCTTGGCCAAAAAGGGCGTATGCGTTTTTTCCTGAATATATTCAGGAAAAAACGCATACGCCCTTTTTGGCCAAGGGCATCATTGTCGAGGTTTTGCCGTTTTTCCTGTGCTTTAAAGGCGATTCGAATCTCCCTCCTGAAATCTGTTTCCTGCAATTCTGCCTTGTTTTCAAATCCTCTTCGTTGCCTTCCCTCAATATATTTGTGGACGAGAGTGGTCATTTATAAGTCTGCAGGTTTGTGAATTGCAGTGCCCCTGAGCTCCATTTTTCAACTCGCTTTCTTGGGAGCTGGCCGCAAAAGCGCAGGATTGCTTCAGGCCCTATTCTGGTCCCGGGCGGCAGGCTGAGCCTGTGCTTAATTCTTCTTCCTGATGGGAAAATAGAGTGAACTGTGCCTGTCCCAACACCTAGAGCTAGTCTCTCATTGTTTTCCCCTCTTCTCGTTCATCCTCAGGACAAATTGCAACCTGTACGGAACAGGAGGTTAAAGGTGATGATTCTCCAAGGAGGGAGGTTGCTAGTAAAGCAGCTGGAATGGCGAACCCGAGCACAAGGAGATGAGAAATGAGGTGCGTTTAGAAACCTTTCGCGATCACACGGTGTACCATCTTCTGGGTTTCTCATGCATGTTTTCGATGTAGGAAGATGCCCTTGAACCTGGAGATTTGGAACCCATGGGATGGGCACCACGCAGTATTAATTTAAAGGGTCTGCGTTTGCTCACCCAACCTCACCAAACCTCTCAGCCCCAAGAGTGTCCACCCTTATGTCTCAATCAGCTGTGGGTCTAGATATGGTCAATCCAGGTAGCATAACTGCCCCTAAACGAATTTTGTAAGAATTTCTCTCTCTTTCACTGTCTTTGTTTCACAGGTTTTTAAAAGTAATTGATTTTTATAATGGGGTTTAGCTGCTTTTCACTGCTGTGTTTATGCCACTTTACACCCACTTGACTCACTTACAGAGAGATATCAATACATAGGTTTTAAGATTCTTACTAGTCAGATATATCCTTGGGCCCTGAATAGGGGGTGTTGAGTCCAATTCACTGAGCAAGGAGTAGGTCTTGTCTATTACATATTGGGTTTATGGAACGGTATCTGAGCTAATTTGAAACCCTTGTTTTATGCATCACCCCACCTCACCTTTCCCGTTAAGCAGCCATAGTGTGTTTTCTAAACGTGTGACTCTGTTCTGTTTTGTAATTCAGTTCAAGGGTAGCGGTTTTTACATTCCCTCTATAAGTGATATCTTATGATAAGTGTCTTTTTCTGTGTGACTTATTTCACTTAGAATCGTCGTACCTAAATCCACTCATCATGCTGCTACTAGCCTTATGACGTTGATTTCATGGCTGAGTGATATTCCATTGTACATAAGGACCACAACATCTTTATCCATTTTTCTCTTTCCTGGGATTTTTAAGGTGTAACGAAGTTGGAGGTTCTTGTCAACAGAGCAGCCCTAAACGTTGGGGTGCCTGTGTCTTGCTGATTTTTAGTTTTCCCAATTTATACGCCCATAAGTGGAAGTGCCCTATGCTCTCTAAGCTGAGTTATTTAGATGTTTCAGGACACACCGTACACTTCTCCAGAGTGGCTGTTGGCAATTTACATCCCGCCCATCAGCGTAGCAAGGCTCCCGTTTCTCCATGGCCTGCCCTGCATTTCTGGTTTTGACACTTTATTCAGCATGGCCCTTTTGACCGATGGGAAGCGAGACTTCTTTGTAGCGCTGATTTGCCTTTCCAGGTTGCTTGGTTGGCCAAAAAGGGCGTATGCGTTTTTTCCTGAATATATTCAGGAAAAAACGCATACGCCCTTTTTGGCCAAGGGCATCATTGTCGATGTTTTGCCGTTTTTCCTGTGCTTTAAAGGCGATTCGAATCTCCCTCCTGAAATCTGTTTCCTGCAATTCTGCCTTGTTTTCAAATCCTCTTCGTTGCCTTCCCTCAATATATTTGTGGACGAGAGTGGTCATTTATAAGTCTGCAGGTTTGTGAATTGCAGTGCCCCTGAGCTCCATTTTTCAACTCGCTTTCTTGGGAGCTGGCCGCAAAAGCGCAGGATTGCTTCAGGCCCTATTCTGGTCCCGGGCGGCAGGCTGAGCCTGTGCTTAATTCTTCTTCCTGATGGGAAAATAGAGTGAACTGTGCCTGTCCCAACACCTAGAGCTAGTCTCTCATTGTTTTCCCCTCTTCTCGTTCATCCTCAGGACAAATTGCAACCTGTACGGAACAGGAGGTTAAAGGTGATGATTCTCCAAGGAGGGAGGTTGCTAGTAAAGCAGCTGGAATGGCGAACCCGGCACAAGGAGATGAGAAATGAGGTGCGTTTAGAAACCTTTCGCGATCACACGGTGTACCATCTTCTGGGTTTCTCATGCATGTTTTCGATGTAGGAAGATGCCCTTGAACCTGGAGATTTGGAACCCATGGGATGGGTACCACGAAGTATTACTTTAAAGGGTCTGCGTTTGCTCACCCAACCTCACCAAACCTCTCAGCCCCAAGAGTGTCCACCCTTATGTCTCAATCAGCTGTGGGTCTAGATATGGTCAATCCAGGTAGCATAACTGCCCCTAAACGAATTTTGTAAGAATTTCTCTCTCTTTCACTGTCTTTGTTTCACAGGTTTTTAAAAGTAATTGATTTTTATAATGGGGTTTAGCTGCTTTTCACTGCTGTGTTTATGCCACTTTACACCCACTTGACTCACTTACAAAGAGATATCAATACATAGGTTTTAAGATTCTTACTAGTCAGATATATTCTTGGGCCGTGAATAGGGGGTGTTGAGTCCAATTCACTGAGCAAGGAGTAGGTCTTGTCTATTACATATTGGGTTTATGGAACGGTATCTGAGCTAATTTGAAACCCTTGTTTTATGCATCACCCCACCTCACCTTTCCCGTTAAGCAGCCATAGTGTGTTTTCTAAACGTGTGACTCTGTTCTGTTTTGTAATTCAGTTCAAGGGTAGCGGTTTTTACATTCCCTCTATAAGTGATATCTTATGATAAGTGTCTTTTTCTGTGTGACTTATTTCACTTAGAATCGTCGTACCTAAATCCACTCATCATGCTGCTACTAGCCTTATGACGTTGATTTCATGGCTGAGTGATATTCCATTGTACATAAGGACCACAACATCTTTATCCATTTTTCTCTTTCCTGGGATTTTTAAGGTGTAACGAAGTTGGAGGTTCTTGTCAACAGAGCAGCCCTAAACATTGGGTTGCCTGTGTCTTGCTGGTTTTTAATTTTCCCACTTTATACGCCCATGAGTGGAAGTGCCCTATGCTCTCTAAGCTGAGTTTTTTAGATGTTTCAGGACACACCGTACACTTCTCCAGGGTGGCTGTTGGCAATTTACATCCCACCCATCAGCGTAGCAAGGCTCCCGTTTCTCCATGGCCTGTCCTGCATTTCTGGTTTTGACACTTTATTCAGCATGGCCCTTTTGACCGGTGGGAAGCGAGACTTCTTTGTAGCGCTGATTTGCCTTTCCAGGTTGCTTGCTTGGCCAAAAAGGGCGTATGCGTTTTTTCCTGAATATATTCAGGAAAAAACGCATACGCCCTTTTTGGCCAAGGGCATCATTGACGAGGTTTTGCCGCTTTTCCTGTGCTTTAAAGGCGATTCGAATCTCCCTCCTGAAATCTGTTTCCTGCAATTCTGCCTTGCTTTCAAATCCTCTTCGTTGCCTTCCCTCAATATATTTGTGGACGAGAGTGATCATTTATAAGTCTGCAGGTTTGTGAATTGCAGTGCCCCTGAGCTCCATTTTTCAACTCGCTTTCTTGGGAGCTGGCCGCAAAAGCGCAGGATTGCTTCAGGCCCTATTCTGGTCCCGGGCGGCAGGCTGAGCCTGTGCTTAATTCTTCTTCCTGATGGGAAAATAGAGTGACCTGTGCCTGTCCCAACACCTAGAGCTAGTCTCTCATTGGTTCCCCCTTCTTCCCGTTCATCCTCAGGACAAATTGCAACCTGTACGGAACAGGAGGTTAAAGGTGCTGATTCTCCAAGGAGGGAGATTGCTAGTAATGCGGCTGGAATGGCGAACCCGAGCACAAGGACATGAGAAATGAGGTGCGTTTTAGAAACCTTTCCCGATCACACGGTGTACCATCTTCTGGGTTTCTCATGCATGTTTTCGATGTAGGAAGATGCCCTTGAACCTGGAGATTTGGGACCCATGGGATGGGTACCACGCAGTATTACTTTAAAGGGTCTGCGTTTGCTCACCCAACCTCACCAAACCTCTCAGCCCCAAGAGTGTCCACCCTTATGTCTCAATCAGCTGTGGGTCTAGATATGGTCAATCCAGGTAGCATAACTGCCCCTAAACGAATTTTGTAAGAATTTCTCTCTCTTTCACTGTCTTTGTTTCACAGGTTTTTAAAAGTAATTGATTTTTATAATGGGGTTTAGCTGCTTTTCACTGCTGTGTTTATGCCACTTTACACCCACTTGACTCACTTACAGAGAGATATCAATACATAGGTTTTAAGATTCTTACTAGTCAGATATATCCTTGGGCCCTGAATAGGGGGTGTTGAGTCCAATTCACTGAGCAAGGAGTAGGTCTTGTCTATTACATATTGGGTTTATGGAACGGTATCTGAGCTAGTTTGAAACCCTTGTTTTATGCATCACTCCACCTCACCTTTCCCGTTAAGCAGCCATAGTGTGTTTTCTAAACGTGTGACTCTGTTCTGTTTTGTAATTCAGTTCAAGGGTAGCGGTTTTTACATTCCCTCTATAACTGATATCTTATGATAAGTGTCTTTTTCTGTGTGACTTATTTCACTTAGAATCGTAGTACCTAAATCCACTCATCATGGTGCTACTAACCTTATGACGTTGATTTCATGGCTGAGTGATATTCCATTGTACATAAGGACCACAACTTCTTTATCCATTTTTCTCTTTCCTGGGATATTTAAGGTGTAACGAAGTGGAGGTTCTTGTCAACAGAGCAGCCCTAAACTTTGGGGTGCCTGTGTCTTGCTGGTTTTTAATTTTCCCACTTTATACGCCCATGAGTGGAAGTGCCCTATGCTCTCTAAGCTGAGTTTTTTAGATGTTTCAGGACACACCGTACACTTCTCCAGAGTGGCTGTTGGCAATTTACATCCCGCCCATCAGCGTAGCAAGGCTCCCGTTTCTCCATGGCCTGTCCTGCATTTCTGGTTTTGACACTTTATTCAGCATGGCCCTTTTGACCGATGGGAAGCGAGACTTCTTTGTAGCGCTGATTTGCCTTTCCAGGTTGCTTGCTTGGCCAAAAAGGGCGTATGCGTTTTTTCCTGAATATATTCAGGAAAAAACGCATACGCCCTTTTTGGCCAAGGGCATCATTGTCGAGGTTTTGCCGCTTTTCCTGTGCTTTAAAGGCGATTCGAATCTCCCTCCTGAAATCTGTTTCCTGCAATTCTGCCTTGCTTTCAAATCCTCTTCGTTGCTTTCCCTCAATATATTTGTGGACGAGAGTGATCATTTATAAGTCTGCAGGTTTGTGAATTGCAGTGCCCCTGAGCTCCATTTTTCAACTCGCTTTCTTGGGAGCTGGCCGCAAAAGCGCAGGATTGCTTCAGGCCCTATTCTGGTCCCGGGCGGCAGGCTGAGCCTGTGCTTAATTCTTCTTCCTGATGGGAAAATAGAGTGAACTGTGCCTGTCCCAACACCTAGAGCTAGTCTCTCATTGTTTTCCCCTCTTCTCGTTCATCCTCAGGACAAATTGCAACCTGTACGGAACAGGAGGTTAAAGGTGATGATTCTCCAAGGAGGGAGGTTGCTAGTAAAGCAGCTGGAATGGCGAACCCGAGCACAAGGAGATGAGAAATGAGGTGCGTTTAGAAACCTTTCGCGATCACACGGTGTACCATCTTCTGGGTTTCTCATGCATGTTTTCGATGTAGGAAGATGCCCTTGAACCTGGAGATTTGGAACCCATGGGATGGGTACCACGCAGTGTTACTTTAAAGGGTCTGCGTTTCCTCACCCAACCTCACCAAACCTCTCAGCCCCAAGAGTGTCCACCCTTATGTCTCAATCAGCTGTGGGTCTAGATATGGTCAATCCAGGTAGCATAACTGCCCCTAAAAGAATTTTGTAAGAATTTCTCTCTCTTTCACTGTCTTTTTTTCACAGGTTTTTAAAAGTAATTGATTTTTATAATGGGGTTTAGCTGCTTTTCACTGCTGTGTTTATGTCACTTTACACCCACATGACTCACTTACAGAGAGATATCAATACATAGGTTTTAAGATTCTTACTAGTCAGATATATTCTTGGGCCGTGAATAGGGGGTTTTGAGTCCAATTCACTGAGCAAGGAGTAGGTCTTGTCTAGTACATATTGGGTTTATGGAACGGTATCTGAGCTAATTTGAAACCCTTGTTTTATGCATCACCCCACCTCACCTTTCCCGTTAAGCAGCCATAGTGTGTTTTCTAAACGTGTGACTCTGTTCTGTTTTGTAATTCAGTTCAAGGGTAGCGGTTTTTACATTCCCTCTATAAGTGATATCTTATGATAAGTGTCTTTTTCTGTGTGACTTATTTCACTTAGAATCGTCGTACCTAAATACACTCATCATGCTGCTACTAGCCTTATGACGTTGATTTCATGGCTGAGTGATATTCCATTGTACATAAGGACCACAACATCTTTATCCATTTTTCTCTTTCCTGGGATTTTTAAGGTGTAACGAAGTTGGAGGTTCTTGTCAACAGAGCAGCCCTAAACATTGGGGTGCCTGTGTCTTGCTGGTTTTTAATTTTCCCACTTTATACGCCCATGAGTGGAAGTGCCCTATGCTCTCTAAGCTGAGTTTTTTAGATGTTTCAGGACACACCGTACACTTCTCCAGGGTGGCTGTTGGCAATTTACATCCCACCCATCAGCGTAGCAAGGCTCCCGTTTCTCCATGGACTGTCCTGCATTTCTGGTTTTGACACTTTATTCAGCATGGCCCTTTTGACCGATGGGAAGCGAGACTTCTTTGTAGCGCTGATTTGCCTTTCCAGGTTGCTTGCTTGGCCAAAAAGGGCGTATGCGTTTTTTCCTGAATATATTCAGGAAAAAACGCATACGCCCTTTTTGGCCAAGGGCATCATTGACGAGGTTTTGCCGCTTTTCCTGTGCTTTAAAGGCGATTCGAATCTCCCTCCTGAAATCTGTTTCCTGCAATTCTGCCTTGCTTTCAAATCCTCTTCGTTGCCTTCCCTCAATATATTTGTGGACGAGAGTGGTCATTTGTAAGTCTGCAGGTTTGTGAATTGCAGTGCCCCTGAGCTCCATTTTTCAACTCGCTTTCTTGGGAGCTGGCCGCAAAAGCGCAGGATTGCTTCAGGCCCTATTCTGGTCCCGGGCGGCAGGCTGAGCCTGTGCTTAATTCTTCTTCCTGATGGGAAAATAGAGTGAACTGTGCCTGTCCCAACACCTAGAGCTAGTCTCTCATTGTTTTCCCCTCTTTTCGTTCATCCTCAGGACAAATTGCAACCTGTACGGAACAGGAGGTTAAAGGTGATGATTCTCCAAGGAGGGAGGTTGCTAGTAAAGCAGCTGGAATGGCGAACCCGAGCACAAGGAGATGAGAAATGAGGTGCGTTTAGAAACCTTTCGCGATCACACGGTGTACCATCTTCTGGGTTTCTCATGCATGTTTTCGATGTAGGAAGATGCCCTTGAACCTGGAGATTTGGAACCCATGGGATGGGTACCACGCAGTATTACTTTAAAGGGTCTGCGTTTGCTCACCCAACCTCACCAAACCTCTCAGCCCCAAGAGTGTCCACCCTTATGTCTCAATCAGCTCTGGGTCTAGATATGGTCAATCCAGGTAGCATAACTGCCCCTAAACGAATTTTGTAAGAATTTCTCTCTCTTTCACTGTCTTTGTTTCACAGGTTTTTAAAAGTAATTGATTTTTATAATGGGGTTTAGCTGCTTTTCACTGCTGTGTTTATGCCACTTTACACCCACTTGACTCACTTACAAAGAGATATCAATACATAGGTTTTAAGATTCTTACTAGTCAGATATATTCTTGGGCCGTGAATAGGGGGTGTTGAGTCCAATTCACTGAGCAAGGAGTAGGTCTTGTCTATTACATATTGGGTTTATGGAACGGTATCTGAGCTAATTTGAAACCCTTGTTTTATGCATCACCCCACCTCACCTTTCCCGTTAAGCAGCCATAGTGTGTTTTCTAAACGTGTGACTCTGTTCTGTTTTGTAATTCAGTTCAAGGGTAGCGGTTTTTACATTCCCTCTATAAGTGATATCTTATGATAACTGTCTTTTTCTGTGTGACTTATTTCACTTAGAATCGTCGTACCTAAATCCACTCATCATGCTGCTACTAGCCTTATGACGTTGATTTCATGGCTGAGTGATATTCCATTGTACATAAGGACCACAACATCTTTATCCATTTTTCTCTTTCCTGGGATTTTTAAGGTGTAACGAAGTTGGAGGTTCTTGTCAACAGAGCAGCCCTAAACATTGGGGTGCCTGTGTCTTGCTGGTTTTTAATTTTCCCACTTTATACGCCCATGAGTGGAAGTGCCCTATGCTCTCTAAGCTGAGTTTTTTAGATGTTTCAGGACACACCGTACACTTCTCCAGGGTGGCTGTTGGCAATTTACATCCCACCCATCAGCGTAGCAAGGCTCCCGTTTCTCCATGGCCTGTCCTGCATTTCTGGTTTTGACACTTTATTCAGCATGGCCCTTTTGACCGGTGGGAAGCGAGACTTCTTTGTAGCGCTGATTTGCCTTTCCAGGTTGCTTGCTTGGCCAAAAAGGGCGTATGCGTTTTTTCCTGAATATATTCAGGAAAAAACGCATACGCCCTTTTTGGCCAAGGGCATCATTGACGAGGTTTTGCCGCTTTTCCTGTGCTTTAAAGGCGATTCGAATCTCCCTCCTGAAATCTGTTTCCTGCAATTCTGCCTTGCTTTCAAATCCTCTTCGTTGCCTTCCCTCAATATATTTGTGGACGAGAGTGATCATTTATAAGTCTGCAGGTTTGTGAATTGCAGTGCCCCTGAGCTCCATTTTTCAACTCGCTTTCTTGGGAGCTGGCCGCAAAAGCGCAGGATTGCTTCAGGCCCTATTCTGGTCCCGGGCGGCAGGCTGAGCCTGTGCTTAATTCTTCTTCCTGATGGGAAAATAGAGTGACCTGTGCCTGTCCCAACACCTAGAGCTAGTCTCTCATTGGTTCCCCCTTCTTCCCGTTCATCCTCAGGACAAATTGCAACCTGTACGGAACAGGAGGTTAAAGGTGCTGATTCTCCAAGGAGGGAGATTGCTAGTAATGCGGCTGGAATGGCGAACCCGAGCACAAGGACATGAGAAATGAGGTGCGTTTTAGAAACCTTTCCCGATCACACGGTGTACCATCTTCTGGGTTTCTCATGCATGTTTTCGATGTAGGAAGATGCCCTTGAACCTGGAGATTTGGGACCCATGGGATGGGTACCACGCAGTATTACTTTAAAGGGTCTGCGTTTGTTCACCCAACCTCACCAAACCTCTCAGCCCCAAGAGTGTCCACCCTTATGTCTCAATCAGCTGTGGGTCTAGATATGGTCAATCCAGGTAGCATAACTGCCCCTAAACGAATTTTGTAAGAATTTCTCTCTCTTTCACTGTCTTTGTTTCACAGGTTTTTAAAAGTAATTGATTTTTATAATGGGGTTTAGCTGCTTTTCACTGCTGTGTTTATGCCACTTTACACCCACTTGACTCACTTACAGAGAGATATCAATACATAGGTTTTAAGATTCTTACTAGTCAGATATATCCTTGGGCCCTGAATAGGGGGTGTTGAGTCCAATTCACTGAGCAAGGAGTAGGTCTTGTCTATTACATATTGGGTTTATGGAACGGTATCTGAGCTAGTTTGAAACCCTTGTTTTATGCATCACTCCACCTCACCTTTCCCGTTAAGCAGCCATAGTGTGTTTTCTAAACGTGTGACTCTGTTCTGTTTTGTAATTCAGTTCAAGGGTAGCGGTTTTTACATTCCCTCTATAACTGATATCTTATGATAAGTGTCTTTTTCTGTGTGACTTATTTCACTTAGAATCGTAGTACCTAAATCCACTCATCATGGTGCTACTAACCTTATGACGTTGATTTCATGGCTGAGTGATATTCCATTGTACATAAGGACCACAACTTCTTTATCCATTTTTCTCTTTCCTGGGATATTTAAGGTGTAACGAAGTGGAGGTTCTTGTCAACAGAGCAGCCCTAAACTTTGGGGTGCCTGTGTCTTGCTGGTTTTTAATTTTCCCACTTTATACGCCCATGAGTGGAAGTGCCCTATGCTCTCTAAGCTGAGTTTTTTAGATGTTTCAGGACACACCGTACACTTCTCCAGAGTGGCTGTTGGCAATTTACATCCCGCCCATCAGCGTAGCAAGGCTCCCGTTTCTCCATGGCCTGTCCTGCATTTCTGGTTTTGACACTTTATTCAGCATGGCCCTTTTGACCGATGGGAAGCGAGACTTCTTTGTAGCGCTGATTTGCCTTTCCAGGTTGCTTGCTTGGCCAAAAAGGGCGTATGCGTTTTTTCCTGAATATATTCAGGAAAAAACGCATACGCCCTTTTTGGCCAAGGGCATCATTGTCGAGGTTTTGCCGCTTTTCCTGTGCTTTAAAGGCGATTCGAATCTCCCTCCTGAAATCTGTTTCCTGCAATTCTGCCTTGCTTTCAAATCCTCTTCGTTGCTTTCCCTCAATATATTTGTGGACGAGAGTGATCATTTATAAGTCTGCAGGTTTGTGAATTGCAGTGCCCCTGAGCTCCATTTTTCAACTCGCTTTCTTGGGAGCTGGCCGCAAAAGCGCAGGATTGCTTCAGGCCCTATTCTGGTCCCGGGCGGCAGGCTGAGCCTGTGCTTAATTCTTCTTCCTGATGGGAAAATAGAGTGAACTGTGCCTGTCCCAACACCTAGAGCTAGTCTCTCATTGTTTTCCCCTCTTCTCGTTCATCCTCAGGACAAATTGCAACCTGTACGGAACAGGAGGTTAAAGGTGATGATTCTCCAAGGAGGGAGGTTGCTAGTAAAGCAGCTGGAATGGCGAACCCGAGCACAAGGAGATGAGAAATGAGGTGCGTTTAGAAACCTTTCGCGATCACACGGTGTACCATCTTCTGGGTTTCTCATGCATGTTTTCGATGTAGGAAGATGCCCTTGAACCTGGAGATTTGGAACCCATGGGATGGGTACCACGCAGTGTTACTTTAAAGGGTCTGCGTTTCCTCACCCAACCTCACCAAACCTCTCAGCCCCAAGAGTGTCCACCCTTATGTCTCAATCAGCTGTGGGTCTAGATATGGTCAATCCAGGTAGCATAACTGCCCCTAAAAGAATTTTGTAAGAATTTCTCTCTCTTTCACTGTCTTTTTTTCACAGGTTTTTAAAAGTAATTGATTTTTATAATGGGGTTTAGCTGCTTTTCACTGCTGTGTTTATGTCACTTTACACCCACATGACTCACTTACAGAGAGATATCAATACATAGGTTTTAAGATTCTTACTAGTCAGATATATTCTTGGGCCGTGAATAGGGGGTTTTGAGTCCAATTCACTGAGCAAGGAGTAGGTCTTGTCTAGTACATATTGGGTTTATGGAACGGTATCTGAGCTAATTTGAAACCCTTGTTTTATGCATCACCCCACCTCACCTTTCCCGTTAAGCAGCCATAGTGTGTTTTCTAAACGTGTGACTCTGTTCTGTTTTGTAATTCAGTTCAAGGGTAGCGGTTTTTACATTCCCTCTATAAGTGATATCTTATGATAAGTGTCTTTTTCTGTGTGACTTATTTCACTTAGAATCGTCGTACCTAAATACACTCATCATGCTGCTACTAGCCTTATGACGTTGATTTCATGGCTGAGTGATATTCCATTGTACATAAGGACCACAACATCTTTATCCATTTTTCTCTATCCTGAGATATTTAAGGTGTAAAGAAGTGGAGGTTCTTGTCAACAGAGCAGCCCTAAACGTTGGGGTGCCTGTGTCTTGCTGATTTTTAGTTTTCCCAATTTATACGCCCATAAGTGGAAGTGCCCTATGCTCTCTAAGCTGAGTTTTTTAGATGTTTCAGGACACACCGTACACTTCTCCAGAGTGGCTGTTGGCAATTTACATCCCGCCCATCAGCGTAGCAAGGCTCCCGTTTCTCCATGGCCTGCCCTGCATTTCTGGTTTTGACACTTTATTCAGCATGGCCCTTTTGACCGATGGGAAGCGAGACTTCTTTGTAGCGCTGATTTGCCTTTCCAGGTTGCTTGCTTGGCCAAAAAGGGCGTATGCGTTTTTTCCTGAATATATTCAGGAAAAAACGCATACGCCCGTTTTGGCCAAGGGCATCATTGTCGAGGTTTTGCCGTTTTTCCTGTGCTTTAAAGGCGATTCGAATCTCCCTCCTGAAATCTGTTTCCTGCAATTCTGCCTTGTTTTCAAATCCTCTTCGTTGCCTTCCCTCAATATATTTGTGGACGAGAGTGGTCATTTATAAGTCTGCAGGTTTGTGAATTGCAGTGCCCCTGAGCTCCATTTTTCAACTCGCTTTCTTGGGAGCTGGCCGCAAAAGCGCAGGATTGCTTCAGGCCCTATTCTGGTCCCGGGCGGCAGGCTGAGCCTGTGCTTAATTCTTCTTCCTGATGGGAAAATAGAGTGAACTGTGCCTGTCCCAACACCTAGAGCTAGTCTCTCATTGTTTTCCCCTCTTCTCGTTCATCCTCAGGACAAATTGCAACCTGTACGGAACAGGAGGTTAAAGGTGATGATTCTCCAAGGAGGGAGGTTGCTAGTAAAGCAGCTGGAATGGCGAACCCGAGCACAAGGAGATGAGAAATGAGGTGCGTTTAGAAACCTTTCGCGATCACACGGTGTACCATCTTCTGGGTTTCTCATGCATGTTTTCGATGTAGGAAGATGCCCTTGAACCTGGAGATTTGGAACCCATGGGATGGGCACCACGCAGTATTAATTTAAAGGGTCTGCGTTTGCTCACCCAACCTCACCAAACCTCTCAGCCCCAAGAGTGTCCACCCTTATGTCTCAATCAGCTGTGGGTCTAGATATGGTCAATCCAGGTAGCATAACTGCCCCTAAACGAATTTTGTAAGAATTTCTCTCTCTTTCACTGTCTTTGTTTCACAGGTTTTTAAAAGTAATTGATTTTTATAATGGGGTTTAGCTGCTTTTCACTGCTGTGTTTATGCCACTTTACACCCACTTGACTCACTTACAGAGAGATATCAATACATAGGTTTTAAGATTCTTACTAGTCAGATATATCCTTGGGCCCTGAATAGGGGGTGTTGAGTCCAATTCACTGAGCAAGGAGTAGGTCTTGTCTATTACATATTGGGTTTATGGAACGGTATCTGAGCTAATTTGAAACCCTTGTTTTATGCATCACCCCACCTCACCTTTCCCGTTAAGCAGCCATAGTGTGTTTTCTAAACGTGTGACTCTGTTCTGTTTTGTAATTCAGTTCAAGGGTAGCGGTTTTTACATTCCCTCTATAAGTGATATCTTATGATAAGTGTCTTTTTCTGTGTGACTTATTTCACTTAGAATCGTCGTACCTAAATCCACTCATCATGCTGCTACTAGCCTTATGACGTTGATTTCATGGCTGAGTGATATTCCATTGTACATAAGGACCACAACATCTTTATCCATTTTTCTCTTTCCTGGGATTTTTAAGGTGTAACGAAGTTGGAGGTTCTTGTCAACAGAGCAGCCCTAAACGTTGGGGTGCCTGTGTCTTGCTGATTTTTAGTTTTCCCAATTTATACGCCCATAAGTGGAAGTGCCCTATGCTCTCTAAGCTGAGTTTTTTAGATGTTTCAGGACACACCGTACACTTCTCCAGAGTGGCTGTTGGCAATTTACATCCCGTCCATCAGCGTAGCAAGGCTCCCGTTTCTCCATGGCCTGCCCTGCATTTCTGGTTTTGACACTTTATTCAGCATGGCCCTTTTGACCGATGGGAAGCGAGACTTCTTTGTAGCGCTGATTTGCCTTTCCAGGTTGCTTGCTTGGCCAAAAAGGGCGTATGCGTTTTTTCCTGAATATATTCAGGAAAAAACGCATACGCCCTTTTTGGCCAAGGGCATCATTGACGAGGTTTTGCCGCTTTTCCTGTGCTTTAAAGGCGATTCGAATCTCCCTCCTGAAATCTGTTTCCTGCAATTCTGCCTTGCTTTCAAATCCTCTTCGTTGCCTTCCCTCAATATATTTGTGGACGAGAGTGATCATTTATAAGTCTGCAGGTTTGTGAATTGCAGTGCCCCTGAGCTCCATTTTTCAACTCGCTTTCTTGGGAGCTGGCCGCAAAAGCGCAGGATTGCTTCAGGCCCTATTCTGGTCCCGGGCGGCAGGCTGAGCCTGTGCTTAATTCTTCTTCCTGATGGGAAAATAGAGTGACCTGTGCCTGTCCCAACACCTAGAGCTAGTCTCTCATTGGTTCCCCCTTCTTCCCGTTCATCCTCAGGACAAATTGCAACCTGTACGGAACAGGAGGTTAAAGGTGCTGATTCTCCAAGGAGGGAGATTGCTAGTAATGCGGCTGGAATGGCGAACCCGAGCACAAGGACATGAGAAATGAGGTGCGTTTTAGAAACCTTTCCCGATCACACGGTGTACCATCTTCTGGGTTTCTCATGCATGTTTTCGATGTAGGAAGATGCCCTTGAACCTGGAGATTTGGGACCCATGGGATGGGTACCACGCAGTATTACTTTAAAGGGTCTGCGTTTGCTCACCCAACCTCACCAAACCTCTCAGCCCCAAGAGTGTCCACCCTTATGTCTCAATCAGCTGTGGGTCTAGATATGGTCAATCCAGGTAGCATAACTGCCCCTAAACGAATTTTGTAAGAATTTCTCTCTCTTTCACTGTCTTTGTTTCACAGGTTTTTAAAAGTAATTGATTTTTATAATGGGGTTTAGCTGCTTTTCACTGCTGTGTTTATGCCACTTTACACCCACTTGACTCACTTACAGAGAGATATCAATACATAGGTTTTAAGATTCTTACTAGTCAGATATATCCTTGGGCCCTGAATAGGGGGTGTTGAGTCCAATTCACTGAGCAAGGAGTAGGTCTTGTCTATTACATATTGGGTTTATGGAACGGTATCTGAGCTAGTTTGAAACCCTTGTTTTATGCATCACTCCACCTCACCTTTCCCGTTAAGCAGCCATAGTGTGTTTTCTAAACGTGTGACTCTGTTCTGTTTTGTAATTCAGTTCAAGGGTAGCGGTTTTTACATTCCCTCTATAACTGATATCTTATGATAAGTGTCTTTTTCTGTGTGACTTATTTCACTTAGAATCGTAGTACCTAAATCCACTCATCATGGTGCTACTAACCTTATGACGTTGATTTCATGGCTGAGTGATATTCCATTGTACATAAGGACCACAACTTCTTTATCCATTTTTCTCTTTCCTGGGATATTTAAGGTGTAACGAAGTGGAGGTTCTTGTCAACAGAGCAGCCCTAAACTTTGGGGTGCCTGTGTCTTGCTGGTTTTTAATTTTCCCACTTTATACGCCCATGAGTGGAAGTGCCCTATGCTCTCTAAGCTGAGTTTTTTAGATGTTTCAGGACACACCGTACACTTCTCCAGAGTGGCTGTTGGCAATTTACATCCCGCCCATCAGCGTAGCAAGGCTCCCGTTTCTCCATGGCCTGTCCTGCATTTCTGGTTTTGACACTTTATTCAGCATGGCCCTTTTGACCGATGGGAAGCGAGACTTCTTTGTAGCGCTGATTTGCCTTTCCAGGTTGCTTGCTTGGCCAAAAAGGGCGTATGCGTTTTTTCCTGAATATATTCAGGAAAAAACGCATACGCCCTTTTTGGCCAAGGGCATCATTGTCGAGGTTTTGCCGCTTTTCCTGTGCTTTAAAGGCGATTCGAATCTCCCTCCTGAAATCTGTTTCCTGCAATTCTGCCTTGCTTTCAAATCCTCTTCGTTGCTTTCCCTCAATATATTTGTGGACGAGAGTGATCATTTATAAGTCTGCAGGTTTGTGAATTGCAGTGCCCCTGAGCTCCATTTTTCAACTCGCTTTCTTGGGAGCTGGCCGCAAAAGCGCAGGATTGCTTCAGGCCCTATTCTGGTCCCGGGCGGCAGGCTGAGCCTGTGCTTAATTCTTCTTCCTGATGGGAAAATAGAGTGAACTGTGCCTGTCCCAACACCTAGAGCTAGTCTCTCATTGTTTTCCCCTCTTCTCGTTCATCCTCAGGACAAATTGCAACCTGTACGGAACAGGAGGTTAAAGGTGATGATTCTCCAAGGAGGGAGGTTGCTAGTAAAGCAGCTGGAATGGCGAACCCGAGCACAAGGAGATGAGAAATGAGGTGCGTTTAGAAACCTTTCGCGATCACACGGTGTACCATCTTCTGGGTTTCTCATGCATGTTTTCGATGTAGGAAGATGCCCTTGAACCTGGAGATTTGGAACCCATGGGATGGGTACCACGCAGTGTTACTTTAAAGGGTCTGCGTTTCCTCACCCAACCTCACCAAACCTCTCAGCCCCAAGAGTGTCCACCCTTATGTCTCAATCAGCTGTGGGTCTAGATATGGTCAATCCAGGTAGCATAACTGCCCCTAAAAGAATTTTGTAAGAATTTCTCTCTCTTTCACTGTCTTTTTTTCACAGGTTTTTAAAAGTAATTGATTTTTATAATGGGGTTTAGCTGCTTTTCACTGCTGTGTTTATGTCACTTTACACCCACATGACTCACTTACAGAGAGATATCAATACATAGGTTTTAAGATTCTTACTAGTCAGATATATTCTTGGGCCGTGAATAGGGGGTTTTGAGTCCAATTCACTGAGCAAGGAGTAGGTCTTGTCTAGTACATATTGGGTTTATGGAACGGTATCTGAGCTAATTTGAAACCCTTGTTTTATGCATCACCCCACCTCACCTTTCCCGTTAAGCAGCCATAGTGTGTTTTCTAAACGTGTGACTCTGTTCTGTTTTGTAATTCAGTTCAAGGGTAGCGGTTTTTACATTCCCTCTATAAGTGATATCTTATGATAAGTGTCTTTTTCTGTGTGACTTATTTCACTTAGAATCGTCGTACCTAAATACACTCATCATGCTGCTACTAGCCTTATGACGTTGATTTCATGGCTGAGTGATATTCCATTGTACATAAGGACCACAACATCTTTATCCATTTTTCTCTATCCTGAGATATTTAAGGTGTAAAGAAGTGGAGGTTCTTGTCAACAGAGCAGCCCTAAACGTTGGGGTGCCTGTGTCTTGCTGATTTTTAGTTTTCCCAATTTATACGCCCATAAGTGGAAGTGCCCTATGCTCTCTAAGCTGAGTTTTTTAGATGTTTCAGGACACACCGTACACTTCTCCAGAGTGGCTGTTGGCAATTTACATCCCGCCCATCAGCGTAGCAAGGCTCCCGTTTCTCCATGGCCTGCCCTGCATTTCTGGTTTTGACACTTTATTCAGCATGGCCCTTTTGACCGATGGGAAGCGAGACTTCTTTGTAGCGCTGATTTGCTTTTCCAGGTTGCTTGCTTGGCCAAAAAGGGCGTATGCGTTTTTTCCTGAATATATTCAGGAAAAAACGCATACGCCCGTTTTGGCCAAGGGCATCATTGTCGAGGTTTTGCCGTTTTTCCTGTGCTTTAAAGGCGATTCGAATCTCCCTCCTGAAATCTGTTTCCTGCAATTCTGCCTTGTTTTCAAATCCTCTTCGTTGCCTTCCCTCAATATATTTGTGGACGAGAGTGGTCATTTATAAGTCTGCAGGTTTGTGAATTGCAGTGCCCCTGAGCTCCATTTTTCAACTCGCTTTCTTGGGAGCTGGCCGCAAAAGCGCAGGATTGCTTCAGGCCCTATTCTGGTCCCGGGCGGCAGGCTGAGCCTGTGCTTAATTCTTCTTCCTGATGGGAAAATAGAGTGAACTGTGCCTGTCCCAACACCTAGAGCTAGTCTCTCATTGTTTTCCCCTCTTCTCGTTCATCCTCAGGACAAATTGCAACCTGTACGGAACAGGAGGTTAAAGGTGATGATTCTCCAAGGAGGGAGGTTGCTAGTAAAGCAGCTGGAATGGCGAACCCGAGCACAAGGAGATGAGAAATGAGGTGCGTTTAGAAACCTTTCGCGATCACACGGTGTACCATCTTCTGGGTTTCTCATGCATGTTTTCGATGTAGGAAGATGCCCTTGAACCTGGAGATTTGGAACCCATGGGATGGGCACCACGCAGTATTAATTTAAAGGGTCTGCGTTTGCTCACCCAACCTCACCAAACCTCTCAGCCCCAAGAGTGTCCACCCTTATGTCTCAATCAGCTGTGGGTCTAGATATGGTCAATCCAGGTAGCATAACTGCCCCTAAACGAATTTTGTAAGAATTTCTCTCTCTTTCACTGTCTTTGTTTCACAGGTTTTTAAAAGTAATTGATTTTTATAATGGGGTTTAGCTGCTTTTCACTGCTGTGTTTATGCCACTTTACACCCACTTGACTCACTTACAGAGAGATATCAATACATAGGTTTTAAGATTCTTACTAGTCAGATATATCCTTGGGCCCTGAATAGGGGGTGTTGAGTCCAATTCACTGAGCAAGGAGTAGGTCTTGTCTATTACATATTGGGTTTATGGAACGGTATCTGAGCTAATTTGAAACCCTTGTTTTATGCATCACCCCACCTCACCTTTCCCGTTAAGCAGCCATAGTGTGTTTTCTAAACGTGTGACTCTGTTCTGTTTTGTAATTCAGTTCAAGGGTAGCGGTTTTTACATTCCCTCTATAAGTGATATCTTATGATAAGTGTCTTTTTCTGTGTGACTTATTTCACTTAGAATCGTCGTACCTAAATCCACTCATCATGCTGCTACTAGCCTTATGACGTTGATTTCATGGCTGAGTGATATTCCATTGTACATAAGGACCACAACATCTTTATCCATTTTTCTCTTTCCTGGGATTTTTAAGGTGTAACGAAGTTGGAGGTTCTTGTCAACAGAGCAGCCCTAAACGTTGGGGTGCCTGTGTCTTGCTGATTTTTAGTTTTCCCAATTTATACGCCCATAAGTGGAAGTGCCCTATGCTCTCTAAGCTGAGTTTTTTAGATGTTTCAGGACACACCGTACACTTCTCCAGAGTGGCTGTTGGCAATTTACATCCCGTCCATCAGCGTAGCAAGGCTCCCGTTTCTCCATGGCCTGCCCTGCATTTCTGGTTTTGACACTTTATTCAGCATGGCCCTTTTGACCGATGGGAAGCGAGACTTCTTTGTAGCGCTGATTTGCCTTTCCAGGTTGCTTGGTTGGCCAAAAAGGGCGTATGCGTTTTTTCCTGAATATATTCAGGAAAAAACGCATACGCCCTTTTTGGCCAAGGGCATCATTGTCGAGGTTTTGCCGTTTTTCCTGTGCTTTAAAGGCGATTCGAATCTCCCTCCTGAAATCTGTTTCCTGCAATTCTGCCTTGTTTTCAAATCCTCTTCGTTGCCTTCCCTCAATATATTTGTGGACGAGAGTGGTCATTTATAAGTCTGCAGGTTTGTGAATTGCAGTGCCCCTGAGCTCCATTTTTCAACTCGCTTTCTTGGGAGCTGGCCGCAAAAGCGCAGGATTGCTTCAGGCCCTATTCTGGTCCCGGGCGGCAGGCTGAGCCTGTGCTTAATTCTTCTTCCTGATGGGAAAATAGAGTGAACTGTGCCTGTCCCAACACCTAGAGCTAGTCTCTCATTGTTTTCCCCTCTTCTCGTTCATCCTCAGGACAAATTGCAACCTGTACGGAACAGGAGGTTAAAGGTGATGATTCTCCAAGGAGGGAGGTTGCTAGTAAAGCAGCTGGAATGGCGAACCCGAGCACAAGGAGATGAGAAATGAGGTGCGTTTAGAAACCTTTCGCGATCACACGGTGTACCATCTTCTGGGTTTCTCATGCATGTTTTCGATGTAGGAAGATGCCCTTGAACCTGGAGATTTGGAACCCATGGGATGGGTACCACGCAGTATTACTTTAAAGGGTCTGCGTTTGCTCACCCAACCTCACCAAACCTCTCAGCCCCAAGAGTGTCCACCCTTATGTCTCAATCAGCTGTGGGTCTAGATATGGTCAATCCAGGTAGCATAACTGCCCCTAAACGAATTTTGTAAGAATTTCTCTCTCTTTCACTGTCTTTGTTTCACAGGTTTTTAAAAGTAATTGATTTTTATAATGGGGTTTAGCTGCTTTTCACTGCTGTGTTTATGCCACTTTACACCCACTTGACTCACTTACAAAGAGATATCAATACATAGGTTTTAAGATTCTTACTAGTCAGATATATTCTTGGGCCGTGAATAGGGGGTGTTGAGTCCAATTCACTGAGCAAGGAGTAGGTCTTGTCTATTACATATTGGGTTTATGGAACGGTATCTGAGCTAATTTGAAACCCTTGTTTTATGCATCACCCCACCTCACCTTTCCCGTTAAGCAGCCATAGTGTGTTTTCTAAACGTGTGACTCTGTTCTGTTTTGTAATTCAGTTCAAGGGTAGCGGTTTTTACATTCCCTCTATAAGTGATATCTTATGATAACTGTCTTTTTCTGTGTGACTTATTTCACTTAGAATCGTCGTACCTAAATCCACTCATCATGCTGCTACTAGCCTTATGACGTTGATTTCATGGCTGAGTGATATTCCATTGTACATAAGGACCACAACATCTTTATCCATTTTTCTCTTTCCTGGGATTTTTAAGGTGTAACGAAGTTGGAGGTTCTTGTCAACAGAGCAGCCCTAAACATTGGGGTGCCTGTGTCTTGCTGGTTTTTAATTTTCCCACTTTATACGCCCATGAGTGGAAGTGCCCTATGCTCTCTAAGCTGAGTTTTTTAGATGTTTCAGGACACACCGTACACTTCTCCAGGGTGGCTGTTGGCAATTTACATCCCACCCATCAGCGTAGCAAGGCTCCCGTTTCTCCATGGCCTGTCCTGCATTTCTGGTTTTGACACTTTATTCAGCATGGCCCTTTTGACCGGTGGGAAGCGAGACTTCTTTGTAGCGCTGATTTGCCTTTCCAGGTTGCTTGCTTGGCCAAAAAGGGCGTATGCGTTTTTTCCTGAATATATTCAGGAAAAAACGCATACGCCCTTTTTGGCCAAGGGCATCATTGACGAGGTTTTGCCGCTTTTCCTGTGCTTTAAAGGCGATTCGAATCTCCCTCCTGAAATCTGTTTCCTGCAATTCTGCCTTGCTTTCAAATCCTCTTCGTTGCCTTCCCTCAATATATTTGTGGACGAGAGTGATCATTTATAAGTCTGCAGGTTTGTGAATTGCAGTGCCCCTGAGCTCCATTTTTCAACTCGCTTTCTTGGGAGCTGGCCGCAAAAGCGCAGGATTGCTTCAGGCCCTATTCTGGTCCCGGGCGGCAGGCTGAGCCTGTGCTTAATTCTTCTTCCTGATGGGAAAATAGAGTGACCTGTGCCTGTCCCAACACCTAGAGCTAGTCTCTCATTGGTTCCCCCTTCTTCCCGTTCATCCTCAGGACAAATTGCAACCTGTACGGAACAGGAGGTTAAAGGTGCTGATTCTCCAAGGAGGGAGATTGCTAGTAATGCGGCTGGAATGGCGAACCCGAGCACAAGGACATGAGAAATGAGGTGCGTTTTAGAAACCTTTCCCGATCACACGGTGTACCATCTTCTGGGTTTCTCATGCATGTTTTCGATGTAGGAAGATGCCCTTGAACCTGGAGATTTGGGACCCATGGGATGGGTACCACGCAGTATTACTTTAAAGGGTCTGCGTTTGCTCACCCAACCTCACCAAACCTCTCAGCCCCAAGAGTGTCCACCCTTATGTCTCAATCAGCTGTGGGTCTAGATATGGTCAATCCAGGTAGCATAACTGCCCCTAAACGAATTTTGTAAGAATTTCTCTCTCTTTCACTGTCTTTGTTTCACAGGTTTTTAAAAGTAATTGATTTTTATAATGGGGTTTAGCTGCTTTTCACTGCTGTGTTTATGCCACTTTACACCCACTTGACTCACTTACAGAGAGATATCAATACATAGGTTTTAAGATTCTTACTAGTCAGATATATCCTTGGGCCCTGAATAGGGGGTGTTGAGTCCAATTCACTGAGCAAGGAGTAGGTCTTGTCTATTACATATTGGGTTTATGGAACGGTATCTGAGCTAGTTTGAAACCCTTGTTTTATGCATCACTCCACCTCACCTTTCCCGTTAAGCAGCCATAGTGTGTTTTCTAAACGTGTGACTCTGTTCTGTTTTGTAATTCAGTTCAAGGGTAGCGGTTTTTACATTCCCTCTATAACTGATATCTTATGATAAGTGTCTTTTTCTGTGTGACTTATTTCACTTAGAATCGTAGTACCTAAATCCACTCATCATGGTGCTACTAACCTTATGACGTTGATTTCATGGCTGAGTGATATTCCATTGTACATAAGGACCACAACTTCTTTATCCATTTTTCTCTTTCCTGGGATATTTAAGGTGTAACGAAGTGGAGGTTCTTGTCAACAGAGCAGCCCTAAACTTTGGGGTGCCTGTGTCTTGCTGGTTTTTAATTTTCCCACTTTATACGCCCATGAGTGGAAGTGCCCTATGCTCTCTAAGCTGAGTTTTTTAGATGTTTCAGGACACACCGTACACTTCTCCAGAGTGGCTGTTGGCAATTTACATCCCGCCCATCAGCGTAGCAAGGCTCCCGTTTCTCCATGGCCTGTCCTGCATTTCTGGTTTTGACACTTTATTCAGCATGGCCCTTTTGACCGATGGGAAGCGAGACTTCTTTGTAGCGCTGATTTGCCTTTCCAGGTTGCTTGCTTGGCCAAAAAGGGCGTATGCGTTTTTTCCTGAATATATTCAGGAAAAAACGCATACGCCCTTTTTGGCCAAGGGCATCATTGTCGAGGTTTTGCCGCTTTTCCTGTGCTTTAAAGGCGATTCGAATCTCCCTCCTGAAATCTGTTTCCTGCAATTCTGCCTTGCTTTCAAATCCTCTTCGTTGCTTTCCCTCAATATATTTGTGGACGAGAGTGATCATTTATAAGTCTGCAGGTTTGTGAATTGCAGTGCCCCTGAGCTCCATTTTTCAACTCGCTTTCTTGGGAGCTGGCCGCAAAAGCGCAGGATTGCTTCAGGCCCTATTCTGGTCCCGGGCGGCAGGCTGAGCCTGTGCTTAATTCTTCTTCCTGATGGGAAAATAGAGTGAACTGTGCCTGTCCCAACACCTAGAGCTAGTCTCTCATTGTTTTCCCCTCTTCTCGTTCATCCTCAGGACAAATTGCAACCTGTACGGAACAGGAGGTTAAAGGTGATGATTCTCCAAGGAGGGAGGTTGCTAGTAAAGCAGCTGGAATGGCGAACCCGAGCACAAGGAGATGAGAAATGAGGTGCGTTTAGAAACCTTTCGCGATCACACGGTGTACCATCTTCTGGGTTTCTCATGCATGTTTTCGATGTAGGAAGATGCCCTTGAACCTGGAGATTTGGAACCCATGGGATGGGTACCACGCAGTGTTACTTTAAAGGGTCTGCGTTTCCTCACCCAACCTCACCAAACCTCTCAGCCCCAAGAGTGTCCACCCTTATGTCTCAATCAGCTGTGGGTCTAGATATGGTCAATCCAGGTAGCATAACTGCCCCTAAAAGAATTTTGTAAGAATTTCTCTCTCTTTCACTGTCTTTTTTTCACAGGTTTTTAAAAGTAATTGATTTTTATAATGGGGTTTAGCTGCTTTTCACTGCTGTGTTTATGTCACTTTACACCCACATGACTCACTTACAGAGAGATATCAATACATAGGTTTTAAGATTCTTACTAGTCAGATATATTCTTGGGCCGTGAATAGGGGGTTTTGAGTCCAATTCACTGAGCAAGGAGTAGGTCTTGTCTAGTACATATTGGGTTTATGGAACGGTATCTGAGCTAATTTGAAACCCTTGTTTTATGCATCACCCCACCTCACCTTTCCCGTTAAGCAGCCATAGTGTGTTTTCTAAACGTGTGACTCTGTTCTGTTTTGTAATTCAGTTCAAGGGTAGCGGTTTTTACATTCCCTCTATAAGTGATATCTTATGATAAGTGTCTTTTTCTGTGTGACTTATTTCACTTAGAATCGTCGTACCTAAATCCACTCATCATGCTGCTACTAGCCTTATGACGTTGATTTCATGGCTGAGTGATATTCCATTGTACATAAGGACCACAACATCTTTATCCATTTTTCTCTTTCCTGGGATTTTTAAGGTGTAACGAAGTTGGAGGTTCTTGTCAACAGAGCAGCCCTAAACATTGGGGTGCCTGTGTCTTGCTGGTTTTTAATTTTCCCACTTTATACGCCCATGAGTGGAAGTGCCCTATGCTCTCTAAGCTGAGTTTTTTAGATGTTTCAGGACACACCGTACACTTCTCCAGGGTGGCTGTTGGCAATTTACATCCCACCCATCAGCGTAGCAAGGCTCCCGTTTCTCCATGGACTGTCCTGCATTTCTGGTTTTGACACTTTATTCAGCATGGCCCTTTTGACCGATGGGAAGCGAGACTTCTTTGTAGCGCTGATTTGCCTTTCCAGGTTGCTTGGTTGGCCAAAAAGGGCGTATGCGTTTTTTCCTGAATATATTCAGGAAAAAACGCATACGCCCTTTTTGGCCAAGGGCATCATTGACGAGGTTTTGCCGCTTTTCCTGTGCTTTAAAGGCGATTCGAATCTCCCTCCTGAAATCTGTTTCCTGCAATTCTGCCTTGCTTTCAAATCCTCTTCGTTGCCTTCCCTCAATATATTTGTGGACGAGAGTGATCATTTATAAGTCTGCAGGTTTGTGAATTGCAGTGCCCCTGAGCTCCATTTTTCAACTCGCTTTCTTGGGAGCTGGCCGCAAAAGCGCAGGATTGCTTCAGGCCCTATTCTGGTCCCGGGCGGCAGGCTGAGCCTGTGCTTAATTCTTCTTCCTGATGGGAAAATAGAGTGACCTGTGCCTGTCCCAACACCTAGAGCTAGTCTCTCATTGGTTCCCCCTTCTTCCCGTTCATCCTCAGGACAAATTGCAACCTGTACGGAACAGGAGGTTAAAGGTGCTGATTCTCCAAGGAGGGAGATTGCTAGTAATGCGGCTGGAATGGCGAACCCGAGCACAAGGACATGAGAAATGAGGTGCGTTTTAGAAACCTTTCCCGATCACACGGTGTACCATCTTCTGGGTTTCTCATGCATGTTTTCGATGTAGGAAGATGCCCTTGAACCTGGAGATTTGGGACCCATGGGATGGGTACCACGCAGTATTACTTTAAAGGGTCTGCGTTTGCTCACCCAACCTCACCAAACCTCTCAGCCCCAAGAGTGTCCACCCTTATGTCTCAATCAGCTGTGGGTCTAGATATGGTCAATCCAGGTAGCATAACTGCCCCTAAACGAATTTTGTAAGAATTTCTCTCTCTTTCACTGTCTTTGTTTCACAGGTTTTTAAAAGTAATTGATTTTTATAATGGGGTTTAGCTGCTTTTCACTGCTGTGTTTATTCCACTTTACACCCACTTGACTCACTTACAGAGAGATATCAATACATAGGTTTTAAGATTCTTACTAGTCAGATATATTCTTGGGCCGTGATTAGGGGGTGTCGAGTCCAATTCACTGAGCAAGGAGTAGGTCTTGTCTATTACATATTGGGTTTATGGAACGGTATCTGAGCTAATTTGAAACCCTTGTTTTATGCATCACCCCACCTCACCTTTCCCGTTAAGCAGCCATAGTGTGTTTTCTAAACGTGTGACTCTGTTCTGTTTTGTAATTCAGTTCAAGGGTAGCGGTTTTTACATTCCCTCTATAAGTGATATCTTATGATAACTGTCTTTTTCTGTGTGACTTATTTCACTTAGAATCGTCGTACCTAAATCCACTCATCATGCTGCTACTAGCCTTATGACGTTGATTTCATGGCTGAGTGATATTCCATTGTACATAAGGACCACAACATCTTTATCCATTTTTCTCTTTCCTGGGATATTTATGGTGTAACGAAGTTGGAGGTTCTTGTCAACAGAGAAGCCCTAAACTTTGGGGTGCCTGTGTCTTGCTGGTTTTTAATTTTCCCACTTTATACGCCCATGAGTGGAAGTGCCCTATGCTCTCTAAGCTGAGTGTTTTAGATGTTTCACGACACACCGTACACTTCTCCAGAGTGGCTGTTGGCAATTTACATCCCGCCCATCAGCGTAGCAAGCCTCCCGTTTCTCCATGGCCTGCCCTGCATTTATGGTTTTGACACTTTATTCAGCATGGCCCTTTTGACCGATGGGAAGCGAGACTTCTTTGTAGCGCTGATTTGCCTTTCCAGGTTGCTTGCTTGGCCAAAAAGGGCGTATGCGTTTTTTCCTGAATATATTCAGGAAAAAACGCATACGCCCTTTTTGGCCAAGGGCATCATTGTCGAGGTTTTGCCGCTTTTCCTGTGCTTTAAAGGCGATTCGAATCTCCCTCCTGAAATCTGTTTCCTGCAATTCTGCCTTGCTTTCAAATCCTCTTCGTTGCCTTCCCTCAATATATTTGTGAACGAGAGTGGTCATTTATAAGTCTGCAGGTTTGTGAATTGCAGTGCCCCTGAGCTCCATTTTTCAACTCGCTTTCTTGGGAGCTGGCCGCAAAAGCGCAGGATTGCTTCAGGCCCTATTCTGGTCCCGTGCGGCAGGCTGAGCCTGTGCTTAATTCTTCTTCCTGATGGGAAAATAGAGTGAACTGTGCCTGTCCCAACACCTAGAGCTAGTCTCTCATTGTTTTCCCCTCTTCTCGTTCATCCTCAGGACAAATTGCAACCTGTACGGAACAGGAGGTTAAAGGTGATGATTCTCCAAGGAGGGAGGTTGCTAGTAAAGCAGCTGGAATGGCGAACCCGAGCACAAGGAGATGAGAAATGAGGTGCGTTTAGAAACCTTTCGCGATCACACGGTGTACCATCTTCTGGGTTTCTCATGCATGTTTTCGATGTAGGAAGATGCCCTTGAACCTGGAGATTTGGGACCCATGGGATGGGTACCACGCAGTATTACTTTAAAGGGTCTTTGTTT
The DNA here is from genome assembly GCF_965194825.1 of Balaenoptera physalus. Taxonomy (NCBI): domain Eukaryota; kingdom Metazoa; phylum Chordata; class Mammalia; order Artiodactyla; family Balaenopteridae; genus Balaenoptera; species Balaenoptera physalus. The sequence goes on along the minus strand of NW_028125493.1, from coordinate 126,958 downwards.
CCTCACCCAACCTCACCAAACCTCTCAGCTCCAAGAGTGTCCACCCTTATGTCTCAATCAGCTGTGGGTCTAGATATGGTCAATCCAGGTAGCATAACTGCCCCTAAACGAATTTTGTAAGAATTTCTCTCTCTTTCACTGTCTTTTTTTCACAGGTTTTTAAAAGTAATTGATTTTTATAATGGGGTTTAGCTGCTTTTCACTGCTGTGTTTATGCCACTTTACACCCACTTTACTCACTTACAGAGAGATATCAATACATAGGTTTTAAGATTCTTACTAGTCAGATATATTCTTGGGCCGTGAATAGGGGGTGTTGAGTCCAATTCACTGAGCAAGGAGTAGGTCTTGTCTATTACATATTGGGTTTATGGAACGGTATCTGAGCTAATTTGAAACCCTTGTTTTATGCATCACCCCACCTCACCTTTCCCGTTACGCAGCCATAGTGTGTTTTCTAAACGTGTGACTCTGTTCTGTTTTGTAATTCAGTTCAAGGGTAGCGATTTTTACATTCCCTCTATAAGTGATATCTTATGATAAGTGTCTTTTTCTGTGTGACTTATTTCACTTAGAATCGTCGTACCTAAATCCACTCATCATGCTGCTACTAGCCTTATGACGTTGATTTCATGGCTGAGTGATATTCCATTGTACATAAGGACCACAACATCTTTATCCATTTTTCTCTTTCCTGGGATATTTAAGGTGTAACGAAGTTGTAGGTTCTTGTCAACAGAGCAGCCCTAAACTTTGGGGTGCCTGTGTCTTGCTGGTTTTTAGTTTTCCCAATTTATACGCCCATAAGTGGAAGTGCCCTATGCTCTCTAAGCTGAGTTTTTTAGATGTTTCAGGACACACCGTACACTTCTCCAGAGTGGCTGTTGGCAATTTACATCCCGCCCAGCAGCGTAGCAAGGCTCCCGTTTCTCCATGGCCTGCCCTGCATTTCTGGTTTTGACACTTTATTCAGCATGGCCCTTTTGACCGATGGGAAGCGAGACTACTTTGTAGCGCTGATTTGCCTTTCCAGGTTGCTTGGTTGGCCAAAAAGGGCGTATGCGTTTTTTCCTGAATATATTCAGGAAAAAACGCATACGCCCTTTTTGGCAAAGGGCATCATTGTCGAGGTTTTGCCGTTTTTCCTGTGCTTTAAAGGCGATTCGAATCTCCCTCCTGAAATCTGTTTCCTGCAATTCTGCCTTGTTTTCAAATCCTCTTCGTTGGCTTCCCTCAATATATTTGTGGACGAGAGTGGTCATTTATAAGTCTGCAGGTTTGTGAATTGCAGTGCCCCTGAGCTCCATTTTTCAACTCGCTTTCTTGGGAGCTGGCCGCAAAAGCGCAGGATTGCTTCAGGCCCTATTCTGGTCCCGGGCGGCAGGCTGAGCCTGTGCTTAATTCTTCTTCCTGATGGGAAAATAGAGTGAACTGTGCCTGTCCCAACACCTAGAGCTAGTCTCTCATTGTTTTCCCCTCTTCTCGTTCATCCTCAGGACAAATTGCAACCTGTACGGAACAGGAGGTTAAAGGTGATGATTCTCCAAGGAGGGAGGTTGCTAGTAAAGCAGCTGGAATGGCGAACCGGAGCACAAGGAGATGAGAAATGAGGTGCGTTTAGAAACCTTTCGCGATCACACGGTGTACCATCTTCTGGGTTTCTCATGCATGTTTTCGATGTAGGAAGATGCCCTTGAACCTGGAGATTTGGAACCCATGGGATGGGCACCACGCAGTATTAATTTAAAGGGTCTGCGTTTGCTCACCCAACCTCACCAAACCTCTCAGCCCCAAGAGTGTCCACCCTTATGTCTCAATCAGCTGTGGGTCTAGATATGGTCAATCCAGGTAGCATAACTGCCCCTAAAAGAATTTTGTAAGAATTTCTCTCTCTTTCACTGTCTTTTTTTCACAGGTTTTTAAAAGTAATTGATTTTCATAATGGGGTTTAGCTGCTTTTCACTGCTGTGTTTATGTCACTTTACACCCACATGACTCACTTACAGAGAGATATCAATACATAGGTTTTAAGATTCTTACTAGTCAGATATATTCTTGGGCCGCGAATAGGGGGTTTTGAGTCCAATTCACTGAGCAAGGAGTAGGTCTTGTCTAGTACATATTGGGTTTATGGAACGGTATCTGAGCTAATTTGAAACCCTTGTTTTATGCATCACCCCACCTCACCTTTCCCGTTAAGCAGCCATAGTGTGTTTTATAAACGTGTGACTCTGTTCTGTTTTGTAATTCAGTTCAAGGGTAGCGGTTTTTACATTCCCTCTATAAGTGATATCTTATGATAAGTGTCTTTTTCTGTGTGACTTATTTCACTTAGAATCGTCGTACCTAAATCCACTCATCATGCTGCTACTAGCCTTATGACGTTGATTTCATGGCTGAGTGATATTCCATTGTACATAAGGACCACAACATCTTTATCCATTTTTCTCTTTCCTGGGATATTTAAGGTGTAACGAAGTTGGAGGTTCTTGTCAACAGAGCAGCCCTAAACATTGGGGTGCCTGTGTCTTGCTGGTTTTTAATTTTCCCACTTTATACGCCCATGAGTGGAAGTGCCCTATGCTCTCTAAGCTGAGTTTTTTAGATGTTTCAGGACACACCGTACACTTCTCCAGGGTGGCTGTTGGCAATTTACATCCCACCCATCAGCGTAGCAAGGCTCCCGTTTCTCCATGGCCTGTCCTGCATTTCTGGTTTTGACACTTTATTCAGCATGGCCCTTTTGACCGATGGGAAGCGAGACTTCTTTGTAGCGCTGATTTGCCTTTCCAGGTTGCTTGGTTGGCCAAAAAGGGCGTATGCGTTTTTTCCTGAATATATTCAGGAAAAAACGTATATGCCCTTTTTGGCCAAGGGCATCATTGACGAGGTTTTGCCGCTTTTCCTGTGCTTTAAAGGCGATTCGAATCTCCCTCCTGAAATCTGTTTCCTGCAATTCTGCCTTGCTTTCAAATCCTCTTCGTTGCCTTCCCTCAATACATTTGTGGACGAGAGTGATCATTTATAAGTCTGCAGGTTTGTGAATTGCAGTGCCCCTGAGCTCCATTTTTCAACTCACTTTCTTGGGAGCTGGCCGCAAAAGCGCAGGATTGCTTCAGGCCCTATTCTGGTCCCGGGCGGCAGGCTGAGCCTGTGCTTAATTCTTCTTTCTGATGGGAAAATAGAGTGACCTGTGCCTGTCCCAACACCTAGAGCTAGTCTCTCATTGGTTCCCCCTTCTTCCCGTTCATCCTCAGGACAAATTGCAACCTGTACGGAACAGGAGGTTAAAGGTGCTGATTCTCCAAGGAGGGAGATTGCTAGTAATGCGGCTGGAATGGCGAACCCGAGCACAAGGACATGAGAAATGAGGTGCGTTTTAGAAACCTTTCCCGATCACACGGTGTACCATCTTCTGGGTTTCTCATGCATGTTTTCGATGTAGGAAGATGCCCTTGAACCTGGAGATTTGGGACCCATGGGATGGGTACCACGCAGTATTACTTTAAAGGGTCTGCGTTTCCTCACCCAACCTCACCAAACCTCTCAGCCCCAAGAGTGTCCACCCTTATGTCTCAATCAGCTGTGGGTCTAGATATGGTCAATCCAGGTAGCATAACTGCCCCTAAACGAATTTTGTAAGAATTTCTCTCTCTTTCACTGTCTTTGTTTCACAGGTTTTTAAAAGTAATTGATTTTTATAATGGGGTTTAGCTGCTTTTCACTGCTGTGTTTATGCCACTTTACACCCACTTGACTCACTTACAAAGAGATATCAATACATAGGTTTTAAGATTCTTACTAGTCAGATATATTCTTGGGCCGTGAATAGGGGGTGTTGAGTCCAATTCACTGAGCAAGGAGTAGGTCTTGTCTATTACATATTGGGTTTATGGAACGGTATCTGAGCTAATTTGAAACCCTTGTTTTATGCATCACCCCACCTCACCTTTCCCGTTAAGCAGCCATAGTGTGTTTTCTAAACGTGTGACTCTGTTCTGTTTTGTAATTCAGTTCAAGGGTAGCGGTTTTTACATTCCCTCTATAAGTGATATCTTATGATAACTGTCTTTTTCTGTGTGACTTATTTCACTTAGAATCGTCGTACCTAAATCCACTCATCATGCTGCTACTAGCCTTATGACGTTGATTTCATGGCTGAGTGATATTCCATTGTACATAAGGACCACAACATCTTTATCCATTTTTCTCTTTCCTGGGATTTTTAAGGTGTAACGAAGTTGGAGGTTCTTGTCAACAGAGCAGCCCTAAACATTGGGGTGCCTGTGTCTTGCTGGTTTTTAATTTTCCCACTTTATACGCCCATGAGTGGAAGTGCCCTATGCTCTCTAAGCTGAGTTTTTTAGATGTTTCAGGACACACCGTACACTTCTCCAGGGTGGCTGTTGGCAATTTACATCCCACCCATCAGCGTAGCAAGGCTCCCGTTTCTCCATGGCCTGTCCTGCATTTCTGGTTTTGACACTTTATTCAGCATGGCCCTTTTGACGGATGGGAAGCGAGACTTCTTTGTAGCGCTGATTTGCCTTTCCAGGTTGCTTGGTTGGCCAGAAAGGGCGTATGCGTTTTTTCCTGAATATATTCAGGAAAAAACGCATACGCCCTTTTTGGCCAAGGGCATCATTGACGAGGTTTTGCCGCTTTTCCTGTGCTTTAAAGGCGATTCGAATCTCCCTCCTGAAATCTGTTTCCTGCAATTCTGCCTTGCTTTCAAATCCTCTTCGTTGCCTTCCCTCAATATATTTGTGGACGAGAGTGATCATTTATAAGTCTGCAGGTTTGTGAATTGCAGTGCCCCTGAGCTCCATTTTTCAACTCGCTTTCTTGGGAGCTGGCCGCAAAAGCGCAGGATTGCTTCAGGCCCTATTCTGGTCCCGGGCGGCAGGCTGAGCCTGTGCTTAATTCTTCTTCCTGATGGGAAAATAGAGTGACCTGTGCCTGTCCCAACACCTAGAGCTAGTCTCTCATTGTTTCCCCCTTCTTCCCGTTCATCCTCAGGACAAATTGCAACCTGTACGGAACAGGAGGTTAAAGGTGCTGATTCTCCAAGGAGGGAGATTGCTAGTAATGCGGCTGGAATGGCGAACCCGAGCACAAGGACATGAGAAATGAGGTGCGTTTTAGAAACCTTTCCCGATCACACGGTGTACCATCTTCTGGGTTTCTCATGCATGTTTTTGATGTAGGAAGATGCCCTTGAACCTGGAGATTTGGGACCCATGGGATGGGTACCACGCAGTATTACTTTAAAGGGTCTGCGTTTGCTCACCCAACCTCACCAAACCTCTCAGCCCCAAGAGTGTCCACCCTTATGTCTCAATCAGCTCTGGGTCTAGATATGGTCAATCCAGGTAGCATAACTGCCCCTAAACGAATTTTGTAAGAATTTCTCTCTCTTTCACTGTCTTTGTTTCACAGGTTTTTAAAAGTAATTTATTTTTATAATGGGGTTTATCTGCTTTTCAATGCTGTGTTTATTCCACTTTACACCCACTTGACTCACTTACAAAGAGATATAAATACATAGGTTTTAAGATTCTTACTAGTCAGATATATTCTTGGGCCGTGAATAGGGGGTGTTGAGTCCAATTCACTGAGCAAGGAGTAGGTCTTGTCTATTACATATTGGGTTTATGGAACGGTATCTGAGCTAATTTGAAACCCTTGTTTTATGCATCACCCCACCTCACCTTTCCCGTTAAGCAGCCATAGTGTGTTTTCTAAACGTGTGACTCTGTTCTGTTTTGTAATTCAGTTCAAGGGTAGCGGTTTTTACATTCCCTCTATAAGTGATATCTTATGATAAGTGTCTTTTTCTGTGTGACTTATTTCACTTAGAATCGTCGTACCTAAATCCACTCATCATGCTGCTACTAGCCTTATGACGTTGATTTCATGGCTGAGTGATATTCCATTGTACATAAAGACCACAACATCTTTATCCATTTTTCTCTTTCCTGGGATATTTAAGGTGTAACGAAGTTGGAGGTTCTTGTCAACAGAGCAGCCCTAAACTTTGGGGTGCCTGTGTCTTGCTGGTTTTTAATTTTCCCACTTTATACGCCCATGAGTGGAAGTGCCCTATGCTCTCTAAGCTGAGTTTTTTAGATGTTTCACGACACACCGTACACTTCTCCAGAGTGGCTGTTGGCAATTTACATCCCGCCCATCAGCGTAGCAAGCCTCCCGTTTCTCCATGGCCTGCCCTGCATTTCTGGTTTTGACACTTTATTCAGCATGGCCCTTTTGACCGATGGGAAGCGAGACTTCTTTGTAGCGCTGATTTGCCTTTCCAGGTTGCTTGCTTGACCAAAAAGGGCGTATGCGTTTTTTCCTGAATATATTCAGGAAAAAACGCATACGCCCTTTTTGGCCAAGGGCATCATTGTCGAGGTTTTGCCGCTTTTCCTGTGCTTTAAAGGCGATTCGAATCTCCCTCCTGAAATCTGTTTCCTGCAATTCTGCCTTGCTTTCAAATCCTCTTCGTTGCCTTCCCTCAATATATTTGTGGACGAGAGTGGTCATTTATAAGTCTGCAGGTTTGTGAATTGCAGTGCCCCTGAGCTCCATTTTTCAACTCGCTTTCTTGGGAGCTGGCCGCAAAAGCGCAGGATTGCTTCAGGCCCTATTCTGGTCCCGTGCGGCAGGCTGAGCCTGTGCTTAATTCTTCTTCCTGATGGGAAAATAGAGTGAACTGTGCCTGTCCCAACACCTAGAGCTAGTCTCTCATTGTTTTCCCCTCTTCTCGTTCATCCTCAGGACAAATTGCAACCTGTACGGAACAGAAGGTTAAAGGTGATGATTCTCCAAGGAGGGAGGTTGCTAGTAAAGCAGCTGGAATGGCGAACCCGAGCACAAGGAGATGAGAAATGAGGTGCGTTTAGAAACCTTTCGCGATCACACGGTGTACCATCTTCTGGGTTTCTCATGCATGTTTTCGATGTAGGAAGATGCCCTTGAACCTGGAGATTTGGGACCCATGGGATGGGTACCACGCAGTATTACTTTAAAGGGTCTTTGTTTCCTCACCCAACCTCACCAAAACTCTCAGCTCCAAGAGTGTCCACCCTTATGTCTCAATCAGCTGTGGGTCTAGATATGGTCAATCCAGGTAGCATAACTGCCCCTAAACGAATTTTGTAAGAATTTCTCTCTCTTTCACTGTCTTTTTTTCACAGGTTTTTAAAAGTAATTGATTTTTATAATGGGGTTTATCTGCTTTTCACTGCTGTGTTTATGCCACTTTACACCCACTTTACTCACTTACAGAGAGATATCAATACATAGGTTTTAAGATTCTTACTAGTCAGATATATTCTTGGGCCGTGAATAGGGGGTGTTGAGTCCAATTCACTGAGCAAGGAGTAGGTCTTGTCTATTACATATTGGGTTTATGGAACGGTATCTGAGCTAATTTGAAACCCTTGTTTTATGCATCACCCCACCTCACCTTTCCCGTTACGCAGCCATAGTGTGTTTTCTAAACGTGTGACTCTGTTCTGTTTTGTAATTCAGTTCAAGGGTAGCGGTTTTTACATTCCCTCTATAAGTGATATCTTATGATAAGTGTCTTTTTCTGTGTGACTTATTTCACTTAGAATCGTCGTACCTAAATCCACTCATCATGCTGCTACTAGCCTTATGACGTTGATTTCATGGCTGAGTGATATTCCATTGTACATAAGGACCACAACTTATTTATCCATTTTTCTCTATCCTGAGATATTTAAGGTGTAAAGAAGTGGAGGTTCTTGTCAACAGAGCAGCCCTAAACGTTGGGGTGCCTGTGTCTTGCTGATTTTTAGTTTTCCCAATTTATACGCCCATAAGTGGAAGTGCCCTATGCTCTCTAAGCTGAGTTTTTTAGATGTTTCAGGACACACCGTACACTTCTCCAGAGTGGCTGTTGGCAATTTACATCCCGCCCATCAGCGTAGCAAGGCTCCCGTTTCTCCATGGCCTGCCCTGCATTTCTGGTTTTGACACTTTATTCAGCATGGCCCTTTTGACCGATGGGAAGCGAGACTTCTTTGTAGCGCTGATTTGCCTTTCCAGGTTGCTTGCTTGGCCAAAAAGGGCGTATGCGTTTTTTCCTGAATATATTCAGGAAAAAACGCATACGCCCTTTTTGGCCAAGGGCATCATTGTCGAGGTTTTGCCGTTTTTCCTGTGCTTTAAAGGCCATTCGAATCTCCCTCCTGAAATCTGTTTCCTGCAATTCTGCCTTGTTTTCAAATCCTCTTCGTTGCCTTCCCTCAATATATTTGTGGACGAGAGTGGTCATTTATAAGTCTGCAGGTTTGTGAATTGCAGTGCCCCTGAGCTCCATTTTTCAACTCGCTTTCTTGGGAGCTGGCCGCAAAAGCGCAGGATTGCTTCAGGCCCTATTCTGGTCCCGGGCGGCAGGCTGAGCCTGTGCTTAATTCTTCTTCCTGATGGGAAAATAGAGTGAACTGTGCCTGTCCCAACACCTAGAGCTAGTCTCTCATTGTTTTCCCCTCTTCTCGTTCATCCTCAGGACAAATTGCAACCTGTACGGAACAGGAGGTTAAAGGTGATGATTCTCCAAGGAGGGAGGTTGCTAGCAAAGCAGCTGGAATGGCGAACCCGAGCACAAGGACATGAGAAATGAGGTGCGTTTTAGAAACCTTTCCCGATCACACGGTGTACCATCTTCTGGGTTTCTCATGCATGTTTTCGATGTAGGAAGATGCCCTTGAACCTGGAGATTTGGGACCCATGGGATGGGTACCACGCAGTATTACTTTAAAGGGTCTGCGTTTGCTCACCCAACCTCACCAAACCTCTCAGCCCCAAGAGTGTCCACCCTTATGTCTCAATCAGCTGTGGGTCTAGATATGGTCAATCCAGGTAGCATAACTGCCCCTAAACGAATTTTGTAAGAATTTCTCTCTCTTTCACTGTCTTTGTTTCACAGGTTTTTAAAAGTAATTGATTTTTATAATGGGGTTTAGCTGCTTTTCACTGCTGTGTTTATTCCACTTTACACCCACTTGACTCACTTACAAAGAGATATCAATACATAGGTTTTAAGATTCTTACTAGTCAGATATATTCTTGGGCCGTGAATAGGGGGTGTTGAGTCCAATTCACTGAGCAAGGAGTAGGTCTTGTCTATTACATATTGGGTTTATGGAACGGTATCTGAGCTAATTTGAAACCCTTGTTTTATGCATCACCCCACCTCACCTTTCCCGTTAAGCAGCCATAGTGTGTTTTCTAAACGTGTGACTCTGTTCTGTTTTGTAATTCAGTTCAAGGGTAGCGGTTTTTACATTCCCTCTATAAGTGATATCTTATGATAAGTGTCTTTTTCTGTGTGACTTATTTCACTTAGAATCGTCGTACCTAAATCCACTCATCATGCCGCTACTAGCCTTATGACGTTGATTTCATGGCTGAGTGATATTCCATTGTACATAAAGACCACAACTTATTTATCCATTTTTCTCTATCCTGAGATATTTAAGGTGTAAAGAAGTGGAGGTTCTTGTCAACAGAGCAGCCCTAAACGTTGGGGTGCCTGTGTCTTGCTGATTTTTAGTTTTCCCAATTTATACGCCCATAAGTGGAAGTGCCCTATGCTCTCTAAGCTGAGTTTTTTAGATGTTTCAGGACACACCGTACACTTCTCCAGAGTGGCTGTTGGCAATTTACATCCCGCCCATCAGCGTAGCAAGGCTCCCGTTTCTCCATGGCCTGCCCTGCATTTCTGGTTTTGACACTTTATTCAGCATGGCCCTTTTGACCGATGGGAAGCGAGACTTCTTTGTAGCGCTGATTTGCCTTTCCAGGTTGCTTGCTTGGCCAAAAAGGGCGTATGCGTTTTTTCCTGAATATATTCAGGAAAAAACGCATACGCCCTTTTTGGCCAAGGGCATCATTGTCGAGGTTTTGCCGTTTTTCCTGTGCTTTAAAGGCGATTCGAATCTCCCTCCTGAAATCTGTTTCCTGCAATTCTGCCTTGTTTTCAAATCCTCTTCGTTGCCTTCCCTCAATATATTTGTGGACGAGAGTGGTCATTTATAAGTCTGCAGGTTTGTGAATTGCAGTGCCCCTGAGCTCCATTTTTCAACTCGCTTTCTTGGGAGCTGGCCGCAAAAGCGCAGGATTGCTTCAGGCCCTATTCTGGTCCCGGGCGGCAGGCTGAGCCTGTGCTTAATTCTTCTTCCTGATGGGAAAATAGAGTGAACTGTGCCTGTCCCAACACCTAGAGCTAGTCTCTCATTGTTTTCCCCTCTTCTCGTTCATCCTCAGGACAAATTGCAACCTGTACGGAACAGGAGGTTAAAGGTGATGATTCTCCAAGGAGGGAGGTTGCTAGTAAAGCAGCTGGAATGGCGAACCCGAGCACAAGGAGATGAGAAATGAGGTGCGTTTAGAAACCTTTCGCGATCACACGGTGTACCATCTTCTGGGTTTCTCATGCATGTTTTCGATGTAGGAAGATGCCCTTGAACCTGGAGATTTGGAACCCATGGGATGGGCACCACGCAGTATTAATTTAAAGGGTCTGCGTTTGCTCACCCAACCTCACCAAACCTCTCAGCCCCAAGAGTGTCCACCCTTATGTCTCAATCAGCTGTGGGTCTAGATATGGTCAATCCAGGTAGCATAACTGCCCCTAAACGAATTTTGTAAGAATTTCTCTCTCTTTCACTGTCTTTGTTTCACAGGTTTTTAAAAGTAATTGATTTTTATAATGGGGTTTAGCTGCTTTTCACTGCTGTGTTTATGCCACTTTACACCCACTTGACTCACTTACAGAGAGATATCAATACATAGGTTTTAAGATTCTTACTAGTCAGATATATCCTTGGGCCCTGAATAGGGGGTGTTGAGTCCAATTCACTGAGCAAGGAGTAGGTCTTGTCTATTACATATTGGGTTTATGGAACGGTATCTGAGCTAATTTGAAACCCTTGTTTTATGCATCACCCCACCTCACCTTTCCCGTTAAGCAGCCATAGTGTGTTTTCTAAACGTGTGACTCTGTTCTGTTTTGTAATTCAGTTCAAGGGTAGCGGTTTTTACATTCCCTCTATAAGTGATATCTTATGATAAGTGTCTTTTTCTGTGTGACTTATTTCACTTAGAATCGTCGTACCTAAATCCACTCATCATGCTGCTACTAGCCTTATGACGTTGATTTCATGGCTGAGTGATATTCCATTGTACATAAGGACCACAACATCTTTATCCATTTTTCTCTTTCCTGGGATTTTTAAGGTGTAACGAAGTTGGAGGTTCTTGTCAACAGAGCAGCCCTAAACGTTGGGGTGCCTGTGTCTTGCTGATTTTTAGTTTTCCCAATTTATACGCCCATAAGTGGAAGTGCCCTATGCTCTCTAAGCTGAGTTATTTAGATGTTTCAGGACACACCGTACACTTCTCCAGAGTGGCTGTTGGCAATTTACATCCCGCCCATCAGCGTAGCAAGGCTCCCGTTTCTCCATGGCCTGCCCTGCATTTCTGGTTTTGACACTTTATTCAGCATGGCCCTTTTGACCGATGGGAAGCGAGACTTCTTTGTAGCGCTGATTTGCCTTTCCAGGTTGCTTGGTTGGCCAAAAAGGGCGTATGCGTTTTTTCCTGAATATATTCAGGAAAAAACGCATACGCCCTTTTTGGCCAAGGGCATCATTGTCGAGGTTTTGCCGTTTTTCCTGTGCTTTAAAGGCGATTCGAATCTCCCTCCTGAAATCTGTTTCCTGCAATTCTGCCTTGTTTTCAAATCCTCTTCGTTGCCTTCCCTCAATATATTTGTGGACGAGAGTGGTCATTTATAAGTCTGCAGGTTTGTGAATTGCAGTGCCCCTGAGCTCCATTTTTCAACTCGCTTTCTTGGGAGCTGGCCGCAAAAGCGCAGGATTGCTTCAGGCCCTATTCTGGTCCCGGGCGGCAGGCTGAGCCTGTGCTTAATTCTTCTTCCTGATGGGAAAATAGAGTGAACTGTGCCTGTCCCAACACCTAGAGCTAGTCTCTCATTGTTTTCCCCTCTTCTCGTTCATCCTCAGGACAAATTGCAACCTGTACGGAACAGGAGGTTAAAGGTGATGATTCTCCAAGGAGGGAGGTTGCTAGTAAAGCAGCTGGAATGGCGAACCCGAGCACAAGGAGATGAGAAATGAGGTGCGTTTAGAAACCTTTCGCGATCACACGGTGTACCATCTTCTGGGTTTCTCATGCATGTTTTCGATGTAGGAAGATGCCCTTGAACCTGGAGATTTGGAACCCATGGAATGGGTACCACGCAGTATTACTTTAAAGGGTCTGCGTTTGCTCACCCAACCTCACCAAACCTCTCAGCCCCAAGAGTGTCCACCCTTATGTCTCAATCAGCTGTGGGTCTAGATATGGTCAATCCAGGTAGCATAACTGCCCCTAAACGAATTTTGTAAGAATTTCTCTCTCTTTCACTGTCTTTGTTTCACAGGTTTTTAAAAGTAATTGATTTTTATAATGGGGTTTAGCTGCTTTTCACTGCTGTGTTTATGCCACTTTACACCCACTTGACTCACTTACAAAGAGATATCAATACATAGGTTTTAAGATTCTTACTAGTCAGATATATTCTTGGGCCGTGAATAGGGGGTGTTGAGTCCAATTCACTGAGCAAGGAGTAGGTCTTGTCTATTACATATTGGGTTTATGGAACGGTATCTGAGCTAATTTGAAACCCTTGTTTTATGCATCACCCCACCTCACCTTTCCCGTTAAGCAGCCATAGTGTGTTTTCTAAACGTGTGACTCTGTTCTGTTTTGTAATTCAGTTCAAGGGTAGCGGTTTTTACATTCCCTCTATAAGTGATATCTTATGATAACTGTCTTTTTCTGTGTGACTTATTTCACTTAGAATCGTCGTACCTAAATCCACTCATCATGCTGCTACTAGCCTTATGACGTTGATTTCATGGCTGAGTGATATTCCATTGTACATAAGGACCACAACATCTTTATCCATTTTTCTCTTTCCTGGGATTTTTAAGGTGTAACGAAGTTGGAGGTTCTTGTCAACAGAGCAGCCCTAAACATTGGGGTGCCTGTGTCTTGCTGGTTTTTAATTTTCCCACTTTATACGCCCATGAGTGGAAGTGCCCTATGCTCTCTAAGCTGAGTTTTTTAGATGTTTCAGGACACACCGTACACTTCTCCAGGGTGGCTGTTGGCAATTTACATCCCACCCATCAGCGTAGCAAGGCTCCCGTTTCTCCATGGCCTGTCCTGCATTTCTGGTTTTGACACTTTATTCAGCATGGCCCTTTTTACGGATGGGAAGCGAGACTTCTTTGTAGCGCTGATTTGCCTTTCCAGGTTGCTTGCTTGGCCAAAAAGGGCGTATGCGTTTTTTCCTGAATATATTCAGGAAAAAACGCATACGCCCTTTTTGGCCAAGGGCATCATTGACGAGGTTTTGCCGCTTTTCCTGTGCTTTAAAGGCGATTCGAATCTCCCTCCTGAAATCTGTTTCCTGCAATTCTGCCTTGCTTTCAAATCCTCTTCGTTGCCTTCCCTCAATATATTTGTGGACGAGAGTGATCATTTATAAGTCTGCAGGTTTGTGAATTGCAGTGCCCCTGAGCTCCATTTTTCAACTCGCTTTCTTGGGAGCTGGCCGCAAAAGCGCAGGATTGCTTCAGGCCCTATTCTGGTCCCGGGCGGCAGGCTGAGCCTGTGCTTAATTCTTCTTCCTGATGGGAAAATAGAGTGACCTGTGCCTGTCCCAACACCTAGAGCTAGTCTCTCATTGTTTCCCCCTTCTTCCCGTTCATCCTCAGGACAAATTGCAACCTGTACGGAACAGGAGGTTAAAGGTGCTGATTCTCCAAGGAGGGAGATTGCTAGTAATGCGGCTGGAATGGCGAACCCGAGCACAAGGACATGAGAAATGAGGTGCGTTTTAGAAACCTTTCCCGATCACACGGTGTACCATCTTCTGGGTTTCTCATGCATGTTTTCGATGTAGGAAGATGCCCTTGAACCTGGAGATTTGGGACCCATGGGATGGGTACCACGCAGTATTACTTTAAAGGGTCTGCGTTTGCTCACCCAACCTCACCAAACCTCTCAGCCCCAAGAGTGTCCACCCTTATGTCTCAATCAGCTGTGGGTCTAGATATGGTCAATCCAGGTAGCATAACTGCCCCTAAACGAATTTTTTAAGAATTTCTCTCTCTTTCACTGTCTTTGTTTCACAGGTTTTTAAAAGTAATTTATTTTTATAATGGGGTTTAGCTGCTTTTCACTGCTGTGTTTATTCCACTTTACACCCACTTGACTCACTTACAAAGAGATATCAATACATAGGTTTTAAGATTCTTACTAGTCAGATATATTCTTGGGCCGTGAATAGGGGGTGTTGAGTCCAATTCACTGAGCAAGGAGTAGGTCTTGTCTATTACATATTGGGTTTATGGAACGGTATCTGAGCTAATTTGAAACCCTTGTTTTATGCATCACCCCACCTCACCTTTCCCGTTAAGCAGCCATAGTGTGTTTTCTAAACGTGTGACTCTGTTCTGTTTTGTAATTCAGTTCAAGGGTAGCGGTTTTTACATTCCCTCTATAAGTGATATCTTATGATAAGTGTCTTTTTCTGTGTGACTTATTTCACTTAGAATCGTCGTACCTAAATCCACTCATCATGCCGCTACTAGCCTTATGACGTTGATTTCATGGCTGAGTGATATTCCATTGTACATAAAGACCACAACTTATTTATCCATTTTTCTCTATCCTGAGATATTTAAGGTGTAAAGAAGTGGAGGTTCTTGTCAACAGAGCAGCCCTAAACGTTGGGTTGCCTGTGTCTTGCTGGTTTTTAATTTTCCCACTTTATACGCCCATGAGTGGAAGTGCCCTATGCTCTCTAAGCTGAGTTTTTTAGATGTTTCAGGACACACCGTACACTTCTCCAGGGTGGCTGTTGGCAATTTACATCCCACCCATCAGCCTAGCAAGGCTCCCGTTTCTCCATGGCCTGTCCTGCATTTCTGGTTTTGACACTTTATTCAGCATGGCCCTTTTGACCGGTGGGAAGCGAGACTTCTTTGTAGCGCTGATTTGCCTTTCCAGGTTGCTTGCTTGGCCAAAAAGGGCGTATGCGTTTTTTCCTGAATATATTCAGGAAAAAACGCATACGCCCTTTTTGGCCAAGGGCATCATTGTCGAGGTTTTGCCGTTTTTCCTGTGCTTTAAAGGCGATTCGAATCTCCCTCCTGAAATCTGTTTCCTGCAATTCTGCCTTGTTTTCAAATCCTCTTCGTTGCCTTCCCTCAATATATTTGTGGACGAGAGTGGTCATTTATAAGTCTGCAGGTTTGTGAATTGCAGTGCCCCTGAGCTCCATTTTTCAACTCGCTTTCTTGGGAGCTGGCCGCAAAAGCGCAGGATTGCTTCAGGCCCTATTCTGTTCCCGGGCGGCAGGCTGAGCCTGTGCTTAATTCTTCTTCCTGATGGGAAAATAGAGTGAACTGTGCCTGTCCCAACACCTAGAGCTAGTCTCTCATTGTTTTCCCCTCTTCTCGTTCATCCTCAGGACAAATTGCAACCTGTACGGAACAGGAGGTTAAAGGTGATGATTCTCCAAGGAGGGAGGTTGCTAGTAAAGCAGCTGGAATGGCGAACCCGAGCACAAGGAGATGAGAAATGAGGTGCGTTTAGAAACCTTTCGCGATCACACGGTGTACCATCTTCTGGGTTTCTCATGCATGTTTTCGATGTAGGAAGATGCCCTTGAACCTGGAGATTTGGAACCCATGGGATGGGCACCACGCAGTATTAATTTAAAGGGTCTGCGTTTGCTCACCCAACCTCACCAAACCTCTCAGCCCCAAGAGTGTCCACCCTTATGTCTCAATCAGCTGTGGGTCTAGATATGGTCAATCCAGGTAGCATAACTGCCCCTAAACGAATTTTGTAAGAATTTCTCTCTCTTTCACTGTCTTTGTTTCACAGGTTTTTAAAAGTAATTGATTTTTATAATGGGGTTTAGCTGCTTTTCACTGCTGTGTTTATGCCACTTTACACCCACTTGACTCACTTACAGAGAGATATCAATACATAGGTTTTAAGATTCTTACTAGTCAGATATATCCTTGGGCCCTGAATAGGGGGTGTTGAGTCCAATTCACTGAGCAAGGAGTAGGTCTTGTCTATTACATATTGGGTTTATGGAACGGTATCTGAGCTAATTTGAAACCCTTGTTTTATGCATCACCCCACCTCACCTTTCCCGTTAAGCAGCCATAGTGTGTTTTCTAAACGTGTGACTCTGTTCTGTTTTGTAATTCAGTTCAAGGGTAGCGGTTTTTACATTCCCTCTATAAGTGATATCTTATGATAAGTGTCTTTTTCTGTGTGACTTATTTCACTTAGAATCGTCGTACCTAAATCCACTCATCATGCTGCTACTAGCCTTATGACGTTGATTTCATGGCTGAGTGATATTCCATTGTACATAAGGACCACAACATCTTTATCCATTTTTCTCTTTCCTGGGATTTTTAAGGTGTAACGAAGTTGGAGGTTCTTGTCAACAGAGCAGCCCTAAACGTTGGGGTGCCTGTGTCTTGCTGATTTTTAGTTTTCCCAATTTATACGCCCATAAGTGGAAGTGCCCTATGCTCTCTAAGCTGAGTTATTTAGATGTTTCAGGACACACCGTACACTTCTCCAGAGTGGCTGTTGGCAATTTACATCCCGCCCATCAGCGTAGCAAGGCTCCCGTTTCTCCATGGCCTGCCCTGCATTTCTGGTTTTGACACTTTATTCAGCATGGCCCTTTTGACCGATGGGAAGCGAGACTTCTTTGTAGCGCTGATTTGCCTTTCCAGGTTGCTTGGTTGGCCAAAAAGGGCGTATGCGTTTTTTCCTGAATATATTCAGGAAAAAACGCATACGCCCTTTTTGGCCAAGGGCATCATTGTCGATGTTTTGCCGTTTTTCCTGTGCTTTAAAGGCGATTCGAATCTCCCTCCTGAAATCTGTTTCCTGCAATTCTGCCTTGTTTTCAAATCCTCTTCGTTGCCTTCCCTCAATATATTTGTGGACGAGAGTGGTCATTTATAAGTCTGCAGGTTTGTGAATTGCAGTGCCCCTGAGCTCCATTTTTCAACTCGCTTTCTTGGGAGCTGGCCGCAAAAGCGCAGGATTGCTTCAGGCCCTATTCTGGTCCCGGGCGGCAGGCTGAGCCTGTGCTTAATTCTTCTTCCTGATGGGAAAATAGAGTGAACTGTGCCTGTCCCAACACCTAGAGCTAGTCTCTCATTGTTTTCCCCTCTTCTCGTTCATCCTCAGGACAAATTGCAACCTGTACGGAACAGGAGGTTAAAGGTGATGATTCTCCAAGGAGGGAGGTTGCTAGTAAAGCAGCTGGAATGGCGAACCCGGCACAAGGAGATGAGAAATGAGGTGCGTTTAGAAACCTTTCGCGATCACACGGTGTACCATCTTCTGGGTTTCTCATGCATGTTTTCGATGTAGGAAGATGCCCTTGAACCTGGAGATTTGGAACCCATGGGATGGGTACCACGAAGTATTACTTTAAAGGGTCTGCGTTTGCTCACCCAACCTCACCAAACCTCTCAGCCCCAAGAGTCTCCACCCTTATGTCTCAATCAGCTGTGGGTCTAGATATGGTCAATCCAGGTAGCATAACTGCCCCTAAACGAATTTTGTAAGAATTTCTCTCTCTTTCACTGTCTTTGTTTCACAGGTTTTTAAAAGTAATTGATTTTTATAATGGGGTTTAGCTGCTTTTCACTGCTGTGTTTATGCCACTTTACACCCACTTGACTCACTTACAAAGAGATATCAATACATAGGTTTTAAGATTCTTACTAGTCAGATATATTCTTGGGCCGTGAATAGGGGGTGTTGAGTCCAATTCACTGAGCAAGGAGTAGGTCTTGTCTATTACATATTGGGTTTATGGAACGGTATCTGAGCTAATTTGAAACCCTTGTTTTATGCATCACCCCACCTCACCTTTCCCGTTAAGCAGCCATAGTGTGTTTTCTAAACGTGTGACTCTGTTCTGTTTTGTAATTCAGTTCAAGGGTAGCGGTTTTTACATTCCCTCTATAAGTGATATCTTATGATAAGTGTCTTTTTCTGTGTGACTTATTTCACTTAGAATCGTCGTACCTAAATCCACTCATCATGCTGCTACTAGCCTTATGACGTTGATTTCATGGCTGAGTGATATTCCATTGTACATAAGGACCACAACATCTTTATCCATTTTTCTCTTTCCTGGGATTTTTAAGGTGTAACGAAGTTGGAGGTTCTTGTCAACAGAGCAGCCCTAAACATTGGGTTGCCTGTGTCTTGCTGGTTTTTAATTTTCCCACTTTATACGCCCATGAGTGGAAGTGCCCTATGCTCTCTAAGCTGAGTTTTTTAGATGTTTCAGGACACACCGTACACTTCTCCAGGGTGGCTGTTGGCAATTTACATCCCACCCATCAGCGTAGCAAGGCTCCCGTTTCTCCATGGCCTGTCCTGCATTTCTGGTTTTGACACTTTATTCAGCATGGCCCTTTTGACCGGTGGGAAGCGAGACTTCTTTGTAGCGCTGATTTGCCTTTCCAGGTTGCTTGCTTGGCCAAAAAGGGCGTATGCGTTTTTTCCTGAATATATTCAGGAAAAAACGCATACGCCCTTTTTGGCCAAGGGCATCATTGACGAGGTTTTGCCGCTTTTCCTGTGCTTTAAAGGCGATTCGAATCTCCCTCCTGAAATCTGTTTCCTGCAATTCTGCCTTGCTTTCAAATCCTCTTCGTTGCCTTCCCTCAATATATTTGTGGACGAGAGTGATCATTTATAAGTCTGCAGGTTTGTGAATTGCAGTGCCCCTGAGCTCCATTTTTCAACTCGCTTTCTTGGGAGCTGGCCGCAAAAGCGCAGGATTGCTTCAGGCCCTATTCTGGTCCCGGGCGGCAGGCTGAGCCTGTGCTTAATTCTTCTTCCTGATGGGAAAATAGAGTGACCTGTGCCTGTCCCAACACCTAGAGCTAGTCTCTCATTGGTTCCCCCTTCTTCCCGTTCATCCTCAGGACAAATTGCAACCTGTACGGAACAGGAGGTTAAAGGTGCTGATTCTCCAAGGAGGGAGATTGCTAGTAATGCGGCTGGAATGGCGAACCCGAGCACAAGGACATGAGAAATGAGGTGCGTTTTAGAAACCTTTCCCGATCACACGGTGTACCATCTTCTGGGTTTCTCATGCATGTTTTCGATGTAGGAAGATGCCCTTGAACCTGGAGATTTGGGACCCATGGGATGGGTACCACGCAGTATTACTTTAAAGGGTCTGCGTTTGCTCACCCAACCTCACCAAACCTCTCAGCCCCAAGAGTGTCCACCCTTATGTCTCAATCAGCTGTGGGTCTAGATATGGTCAATCCAGGTAGCATAACTGCCCCTAAACGAATTTTGTAAGAATTTCTCTCTCTTTCACTGTCTTTTTTTCACAGGTTTTTAAAAGTAATTGATTTTTATAATGGGGTTTAGCTGCTTTTCACTGCTGTGTTTATGCCACTTTACACCCACTTGACTCACTTACAAAGAGATATCAATACATAGGTTTTAAGATTCTTACTAGTCAGATATATTCTTGGGCCGTGAATAGGGGGTTTTGAGTCCAATTCACTGAGCAAGGAGTAGGTGTTGTCTAGTACATATTGGGTTTATGGAACGGTATCTGAGCTAATTTGAAACCCTTGTTTTATGCATCACCCCACCTCACCTTTCCCGTTAAGCAGCCATAGTGTGTTTTCTAAACGTGTGACTCTGTTCTGTTTTGTAATTCAGTTCAAGGGTAGCGGTTTTTACATTCCCTCTATAAGTGATATCTTATGATAAGTGTCTTTTTCTGTGTGACTTATTTCACTTAGAATCGTCGTACCTAAATCCACTCATCATGCTGCTACTAGCCTTATGACGTTGATTTCATGGCTGAGTGATATTCCATTGTACATAAGGACCACAGCATCTTTATCCATTTTTCTCTTTCCTGGGATTTTTAAGGTGTAACGAAGTTGGAGGTTCTTGTCAACAGAGCAGCCCTAAACATTGGGGTGCCTGTGTCTTGCTGGTTTTTAATTTTCCCACTTTATAGGCCCATGAGTGGAAGTGCCCTATGCTCTCTAAGCTGAGTTTTTTAGATGTTTCAGGACACACCGTACACTTCTCCAGGGTGGCTGTTGGCAATTTACATCCCACCCATCAGCGTAGCAAGGCTCCCGTTTCTCCATGGCCTGTCCTGCATTTCTGGTTTTGACACTTTATTCAGCATGGCCCTTTTGACCGATGGGAAGCGAGACTTCTTTGTAGCGCTGATTTGCCTTTCCAGGTTGCTTGGTTGGCCAAAAAGGGCGTATGCGTTTTTTCCTGAATATATTCAGGAAAAAACGCATACGCCCTTTTTGGCCAAGGGCATCATTGACGAGGTTTTGCCGCTTTTCCTGTGCTTTAAAGGCGATTCGAATCTCCCTCCTGAAATCTGTTTCCTGCAATTCTGCCTTGCTTTCAAATCCTCTTCGTTGCCTTCCCTCAATATATTTGTGGACGAGAGTGATCATTTATAAGTCTGCAGGTTTGTGAATTGCAGTGCCCCTGAGCTCCATTTTTCAACTCGCTTTCTTGGGAGCTGGCCGCAAAAGCGCAGGATTGCTTCAGGCCCTATTCTGGTCCCGGGCGGCAGGCTGAGCCTGTGCTTAATTCTTCTTCCTGATGGGAAAATAGAGTGACCTGTGCCTGTCCCAACACCTAGAGCTAGTCTCTCATTGGTTCCCCCTTCTTCCCGTTCATCCTCAGGACAAATTGCAACCTGTACGGAACAGGAGGTTAAAGGTGCTGATTCTCCAAGGAGGGAGATTGCTAGTAATGCGGCTGGAATGGCGAACCCGAGCACAAAGACATGAGAAATGAGGTGCGTTTTAGAAACCTTTCCCGATCACACGGTGTACCATCTTCTGGGTTTCTCATGCATGTTTTCGATGTAGGAAGATGCCCTTGAACCTGGAGATTTGGGACCCATGGGATGGGTACCACGCAGTATTACTTTAAAGGGTCTGCGTTTGCTCACCCAACCTCACCAAACCTCTCAGCCCCAAGAGTGTCCACCCTTATGTCTCAATCAGCTGTGGGTCTAGATATGGTCAATCCAGGTAGCATAACTGCCCCTAAACGAATTTTGTAAGAATTTCTCTCTCTTTCACTGTCTTTTTTTCACAGGTTTTTAAAAGTAATTGATTTTTATAATGGGGTTTAGCTGCTTTTCACTGCTGTGTTTATGCCACTTTACACCCACTTGACTCACTTACAAAGAGATATCAATACATAGGTTTTAAGATTCTTACTAGTCAGATATATTCTTGGGCCGTGAATAGGGGGTGTTGAGTCCAATTCACTGAGCAAGGAGTAGGTCTTGTCTATTACATATTGGGTTTATGGAACGGTATCTGAGCTAATTTGAAACCCTTGTTTTATGCATCACCCCACCTCACCTTTCCCGTTAAGCAGCCATAGTGTGTTTTCTAAACGTGTGACTCTGTTCTGTTTTGTAATTCAGTTCAAGGGTAGCGGTTTTTACATTCCCTCTATAAGTGATATCTTATGATAAGTGTCTTTTTCTGTGTGACTTATTTCACTTAGAATCGTCGTACCTAAATCCACTCATCATGCTGCTACTAGCCTTATGACGTTGATTTCATGGCTGAGTGATATTCCATTGTACATAAGGACCACAACATCTTTATCCATTTTTCTCTTTCCTGGGATTTTTAAGGTGTAACGAAGTTGGAGGTTCTTGTCAACAGAGCAGCCCTAAACATTGGGGTGCCTGTGTCTTGCTGGTTTTTAATTTTCCCACTTTATACGCCCATGAGTGGAAGTGCCCTATGCTCTCTAAGCTGAGTTTTTTAGATGTTTCAGGACACACCGTACACTTCTCCAGGGTGGCTGTTGGCAATTTACATCCCACCCATCAGCGTAGCAAGGCTCCCGTTTCTCCATGGCCTGTCCTGCATTTCTGGTTTTGACACTTTATTCAGCATGGCCCTTTTGACCGGTGGGAAGCGAGACTTCTTTGTAGCGCTGATTTGCCTTTCCAGGTTGCTTGCTTGGCCAAAAAGGGCGTATGCGTTTTTTCCTGAATATATTCAGGAAAAAACGCATACGCCCTTTTTGGCCAAGGGCATCATTGACGAGGTTTTGCCGCTTTTCCTGTGCTTTAAAGGCGATTCGAATCTCCCTCCTGAAATCTGTTTCCTGCAATTCTGCCTTGCTTTCAAATCCTCTTCGTTGCCTTCCCTCAATATATTTGTGGACGAGAGTGATCATTTATAAGTCTGCAGGTTTGTGAATTGCAGTGCCCCTGAGCTCCATTTTTCAACTCGCTTTCTTGGGAGCTGGCCGCAAAAGCGCAGGATTGCTTCAGGCCCTATTCTGGTCCCGGGCGGCAGGCTGAGCCTGTGCTTAATTCTTCTTCCTGATGGGAAAATAGAGTGACCTGTGCCTGTCCCAACACCTAGAGCTAGTCTCTCATTGTTTCCCCCTTCTTCCCGTTCATCCTCAGGACAAATTGCAACCTGTACGGAACAGGAGGTTAAAGGTGCTGATTCTCCAAGGAGGGAGATTGCTAGTAATGCGGCTGGAATGGCGAACCCGAGCACAAGGACATGAGAAATGAGGTGCGTTTTAGAAACCTTTCCCGATCACACGGTGTACCATCTTCTGGGTTTCTCATGCATGTTTTCGATGTAGGAAGATGCCCTTGAACCTGGAGATTTGGGACCCATGGGATGGGTACCACGCAGTATTACTTTAAAGGGTCTGCGTTTGCTCACCCAACCTCACCAAACCTCTCAGCCCCAAGAGTGTCCACCCTTATGTCTCAATCAGCTGTGGGTCTAGATATGGTCAATCCAGGTAGCATAACTGCCCCTAAACGAATTTTGTAAGAATTTCTCTCTCTTTCACTGTCTTTGTTTCACAGGTTTTTAAAAGTAATTGATTTTTATAATGGGGTTTAGCTGCTTTTCACTGCTGTGTTTATTCCACTTTACACCCACTTGACTCACTTACAAAGAGATATCAATACATAGGTTTTAAGATTCTTACTAGTCAGATATATTCTTGGGCCGTGAATAGGGGGTGTTGAGTCCAATTCACTGAGCAAGGAGTAGGTCTTGTCTATTACATATTGGGTTTATGGAACGGTATCTGAGCTAATTTGAAACCCTTGTTTTATGCATCACCCCACCTCACCTTTCCCGTTAAGCAGCCATAGTGTGTTTTCTAAACGTGTGACTCTGTTCTGTTTTGTAATTCAGTTCAAGGGTAGCGGTTTTTACATTCCCTCTATAAGTGATATCTTATGATAAGTGTCTTTTTCTGTGTGACTTATTTCACTTAGAATCGTCGTACCTAAATCCACTCATCATGCTGCTACTAGCCTTATGACGTTGATTTCATGGCTGAGTGATATTCCATTGTACATAAAGACCACAACATCTTTATCCATTTTTCTCTTTCCTGGGATATTTAAGGTGTAACGAAGTTGGAGGTTCTTGTCAACAGAGCAGCCCTAAACTTTGGGGTGCCTGTGTCTTGCTGGTTTTTAATTTTCCCACTTTATACGCCCATGAGTGGAAGTGCCCTATGCTCTCTAAGCTGAGTTTTTTAGATGTTTCACGACACACCGTACACTTCTCCAGAGTGGCTGTTGGCAATTTACATCCCGCCCATCAGCGTAGCAAGCCTCCCGTTTCTCCATGGCCTGCCCTGCATTTCTGGTTTTGACACTTTATTCAGCATGGCCCTTTTGACCGATGGGAAGCGAGACTTCTTTGTAGCGCTGATTTGCCTTTCCAGGTTGCTTGCTTGGCCAAAAAGGGCGTATGCGTTTTTTCCTGAATATATTCAGGAAAAAACGCATACGCCCTTTTTGGCCAAGGGCATCATTGTCGAGGTTTTGCCGCTTTTCCTGTGCTTTAAAGGCGATTCGAATCTCCCTCCTGAAATCTGTTTCCTGCAATTCTGCCTTGCTTTCAAATCCTCTTCGTTGCCTTCCCTCAATATATTTGTGGACGAGAGTGGTCATTTATAAGTCTGCAGGTTTGTGAATTGCAGTGCCCCTGAGCTCCATTTTTCAACTCGCTTTCTTGGGAGCTGGCCGCAAAAGCGCAGGATTGCTTCAGGCCCTATTCTGGTCCCGTGCGGCAGGCTGAGCCTGTGCTTAATTCTTCTTCCTGATGGGAAAATAGAGTGACCTGTGCCTGTCCCAACACCTAGAGCTAGTCTCTCATTGTTTTCCCCTCTTCTCGTTCATCCTCAGGACAAATTGCAACCTGTACGGAACAGGAGGTTAAAGGTGCTGATTCTCCAAGGAGGGAGGTTGCTAGTAAAGCAGCTGGAATGGCGAACCCGAGCACAAGGAGATGAGAAATGAGGTGCGTTTAGAAACCTTTCGCGATCACACGGTGTACCATCTTCTGAGTTTCTCATGCATGTTTTCGATGTAGGAAGATGCCCTTGAACCTGGAGATTTGGGACCCATGGGATGGGTACCTCGCAGTATTACTTTAAAGGGTCTTTGTTTCCTCACCCAACCTCAACAAACCTCTCAGCCCCAAGAGTGTCCACCCTTATGTCTCAATCAGCTGTGGGTCTAGATATGGTCAACCCAGGTAGCATAACTGCCCCTAAACGAATTTTGTAAGAATTTCTCTCTCTTTCACTGTCTTTTTTTCACAGGTTTTTAAAAGTAATTGATTTTTATAATGGGGTTTAGCTGCTTTTCACTGCTGTGTTTATGCCAGTTTACACCCACTTGTCTCACTTACAAAGAGATATCAATACATAGGTTTTAAGATTCTTAGTAGTCAGATATATTCTTGGGCTGTGAATAGGGGGTGTTGAGTCCGATTCACTGAGCAAGGAGTAGGTCTTGTCTATAACATATTGGGTTTATGGAACGGTATCTGAGCTAATTTGAAACCCTTGTTTTATGCATCACCCCACCTCACCTTTCCCGTTAAGCAGCCATAGTGTGTTTTCTAAACGTGTGACTCTGTTCTGTTTTGTAATTCAGTTCATGGGTAGCGGTTTTTACATTCCCTCTATAAGTGATATCTTATGATAAGTGTCTTTTTCTGTGTGACTTATTTCACTTAGAATCGTCGTACCTAAATCCACTCATCATGCTGCTACTAGCCTTATGACGTTGATTTCATGGCTGAGTGATATTCCATTGTACATAAGGACCACAACTTATTTATCCATTTTTCTCTATCCTGAGATATTTAAGGTGTAACGAAGTGGAGGTTCTTGTCAACAGAGCAGCCCTAAACGTTGGGGTGCCTGTGTCTTGCTGATTTTTAGTTTTCCCAATTTATACGCCCTTGAGTGGAAGTGCCCTATGCTCTCTAAGCTGAGTTTTTTAGATGTTTCACGACACACCGTACACTTCTCCAGAGTGGCTGTTGGCAATTTACATCCCGCCCATCAGCGTAGCAAGCCTCCCGTTTCTCCATGGCCTGCCCTGCATTTCTGGTTTTGACACTTTATTCAGCATGGCCCTTTTGACCGATGGGAAGCGAGACTTCTTTGTAGCGCTGATTTGCCTTTCCAGGTTGCTTGCTTGGCCAAAAACGGCGTATGCGTTTTTTCCTGAATATATTCAGGAAAAAACGCATACGCCCTTTTTGGCCAAGGGCATCATTGTCGAGGTTTTGCCGCTTATCCTGTGCTTTAAAGGCGATTCGAATCTCCCTCCTGAAATCTGTTTCCTGCAATTCTGCCTTGCTTTCAAATCCTCTTCGTTGCCTTCCCTCAATATATTTGTGGACGAGAGTGATCATTTATAAGTTTGCAGGTTTGTGAATTGCAGTGCCCCTGAGCTCCATTTTTCAACTCGCTTTCTTGGGAGCTGGCCGCAAAAGCGCAGGATTGCTTCAGGCCCTATTCTGGTCGCGGGCGGCAGGCTGAGCCTGTGCTTAATTCTTCTTCCTGATGGGAAAATAGAGTGACCTGTGCCTGTCCCAACACCTAGAGCTAGTCTCTCATTGTTTTCCCCTCTTCTCGTTCATCCTCAGGACAAATTGCAACCTGTACGGAACAGGAGGTTAAAGGTGATGATTCTCCAAGGAGGGAGGTTGCTAGTAAAGCAGCTGGAATGGCGAACCCGAGCACAAGGAGATGAGAAATGAGGTGCGTTTAGAAACCTTTCGCGATCACACGGTGTACCATCTTCTGGGTTTCTCATGCATGTTTTCGATGTAGGAAGATGCCCTTGAACCTGGAGATTTGGAACCCATGGGATGGGCACCACGCAGTATTAATTTAAAGGGTCTGCGTTTGCTCACCCAACCTCACCAAACCTCTCAGCCCCAAGAGTGTCCACCCTTATGTCTCAATCAGCTGTGGGTCTAGATATGGTCAATCCAGGTAGCATAACTGCCCCTAAACGAATTTTGTAAGAATTTCTCTCTCTTTCACTGTCTTTGTTTCACAGGTTTTTAAAAGTAATTGATTTTTATAATGGGGTTTAGCTGCTTTTCACTGCTGTGTTTATGCCACTTTACACCCACTTGACTCACTTACAGAGAGATATCAATACATAGGTTTTAAGATTCTTACTAGTCAGATATATCCTTGGGCCCTGAATAGGGGGTGTTGAGTCCAATTCACTGAGCAAGGAGTAGGTCTTGTCTATTACATATTGGGTTTATGGAACGGTATCTGAGCTAATTTGAAACCCTTGTTTTATGCATCACCCCACCTCACCTTTCCCGTTAAGCAGCCATAGTGTGTTTTCTAAACGTGTGACTCTGTTCTGTTTTGTAATTCAGTTCAAGGGTAGCGGTTTTTACATTCCCTCTATAAGTGATATCTTATGATAAGTGTCTTTTTCTGTGTGACTTATTTCACTTAGAATCGTCGTACCTAAATCCACTCATCATGCTGCTACTAGCCTTATGACGTTGATTTCATGGCTGAGTGATATTCCATTGTACATAAGGACCACAACATCTTTATCCATTTTTCTCTTTCCTGGGATTTTTAAGGTGTAACGAAGTTGGAGGTTCTTGTCAACAGAGCAGCCCTAAACGTTGGGGTGCCTGTGTCTTGCTGATTTTTAGTTTTCCCAATTTATACGCCCATAAGTGGAAGTGCCCTATGCTCTCTAAGCTGAGTTATTTAGATGTTTCAGGACACACCGTACACTTCTCCAGAGTGGCTGTTGGCAATTTACATCCCGCCCATCAGCGTAGCAAGGCTCCCGTTTCTCCATGGCCTGCCCTGCATTTCTGGTTTTGACACTTTATTCAGCATGGCCCTTTTGACCGATGGGAAGCGAGACTTCTTTGTAGCGCTGATTTGCCTTTCCAGGTTGCTTGGTTGGCCAAAAAGGGCGTATGCGTTTTTTCCTGAATATATTCAGGAAAAAACGCATACGCCCTTTTTGGCCAAGGGCATCATTGTCGATGTTTTGCCGTTTTTCCTGTGCTTTAAAGGCGATTCGAATCTCCCTCCTGAAATCTGTTTCCTGCAATTCTGCCTTGTTTTCAAATCCTCTTCGTTGCCTTCCCTCAATATATTTGTGGACGAGAGTGGTCATTTATAAGTCTGCAGGTTTGTGAATTGCAGTGCCCCTGAGCTCCATTTTTCAACTCGCTTTCTTGGGAGCTGGCCGCAAAAGCGCAGGATTGCTTCAGGCCCTATTCTGGTCCCGGGCGGGAGGCTGAGCCTGTGCTTAATTCTTCTTCCTGATGGGAAAATAGAGTGAACTGTGCCTGTCCCAACACCTAGAGCTAGTCTCTCATTGTTTTCCCCTCTTCTCGTTCATCCTCAGGACAAATTGCAACCTGTACGGAACAGGAGGTTAAAGGTGATGATTCTCCAAGGAGGGAGGTTGCTAGTAAAGCAGCTGGAATGGCGAACCCGGCACAAGGAGATGAGAAATGAGGTGCGTTTAGAAACCTTTCGCGATCACACGGTGTACCATCTTCTGGGTTTCTCATGCATGTTTTCGATGTAGGAAGATGCCCTTGAACCTGGAGATTTGGAACCCATGGGATGGGTACCACGAAGTATTACTTTAAAGGGTCTGCGTTTGCTCACCCAACCTCACCAAACCTCTCAGCCCCAAGAGTCTCCACCCTTATGTCTCAATCAGCTGTGGGTCTAGATATGGTCAATCCAGGTAGCATAACTGCCCCTAAACGAATTTTGTAAGAATTTCTCTCTCTTTCACTGTCTTTGTTTCACAGGTTTTTAAAAGTAATTGATTTTTATAATGGGGTTTAGCTGCTTTTCACTGCTGTGTTTATGCCACTTTACACCCACTTGACTCACTTACAAAGAGATATCAATACATAGGTTTTAAGATTCTTACTAGTCAGATATATTCTTGGGCCGTGAATAGGGGGTGTTGAGTCCAATTCACTGAGCAAGGAGTAGGTCTTGTCTATTACATATTGGGTTTATGGAACGGTATCTGAGCTAATTTGAAACCCTTGTTTTATGCATCACCCCACCTCACCTTTCCCGTTAAGCAGCCATAGTGTGTTTTCTAAACGTGTGACTCTGTTCTGTTTTGTAATTCAGTTCAAGGGTAGCGGTTTTTACATTCCCTCTATAAGTGATATCTTATGATAACTGTCTTTTTCTGTGTGACTTATTTCACTTAGAATCGTCGTACCTAAATCCACTCATCATGCTGCTACTAGCCTTATGACGTTGATTTCATGGCTGAGTGATATTCCATTGTACATAAGGACCACAACATCTTTATCCATTTTTCTCTTTCCTGGGATTTTTAAGGTGTAACGAAGTTGGAGGTTCTTGTCAACAGAGCAGCCCTAAACATTGGGTTGCCTGTGTCTTGCTGGTTTTTAATTTTCCCACTTTATACGCCCATGAGTGGAAGTGCCCTATGCTCTCTAAGCTGAGTTTTTTAGATGTTTCAGGACACACCGTACACTTCTCCAGGGTGGCTGTTGGCAATTTACATCCCACCCATCAGCGTAGCAAGGCTCCCGTTTCTCCATGGCCTGTCCTGCATTTCTGGTTTTGACACTTTATTCAGCATGGCCCTTTTGACCGGTGGGAAGCGAGACTTCTTTGTAGCGCTGATTTGCCTTTCCAGGTTGCTTGCTTGGCCAAAAAGGGCGTATGCGTTTTTTCCTGAATATATTCAGGAAAAAACGCATACGCCCTTTTTGGCCAAGGGCATCATTGACGAGGTTTTGCCGCTTTTCCTGTGCTTTAAAGGCGATTCGAATCTCCCTCCTGAAATCTGTTTCCTGCAATTCTGCCTTGCTTTCAAATCCTCTTCGTTGCCTTCCCTCAATATATTTGTGGACGAGAGTGATCATTTATAAGTCTGCAGGTTTGTGAATTGCAGTGCCCCTGAGCTCCATTTTTCAACTCGCTTTCTTGGGAGCTGGCCGCAAAAGCGCAGGATTGCTTCAGGCCCTATTCTGGTCCCGGGCGGCAGGCTGAGCCTGTGCTTAATTCTTCTTCCTGATGGGAAAATAGAGTGACCTGTGCCTGTCCCAACACCTAGAGCTAGTCTCTCATTGGTTCCCCCTTCTTCCCGTTCATCCTCAGGACAAATTGCAACCTGTACGGAACAGGAGGTTAAAGGTGCTGATTCTCCAAGGAGGGAGATTGCTAGTAATGCGGCTGGAATGGCGAACCCGAGCACAAGGACATGAGAAATGAGGTGCGTTTTAGAAACCTTTCCCGATCACACGGTGTACCATCTTCTGGGTTTCTCATGCATGTTTTCGATGTAGGAAGATGCCCTTGAACCTGGAGATTTGGGACCCATGGGATGGGTACCACGCAGTATTACTTTAAAGGGTCTGCGTTTGCTCACCCAACCTCACCAAACCTCTCAGCCCCAAGAGTGTCCACCCTTATGTCTCAATCAGCTGTGGGTCTAGATATGGTCAATCCAGGTAGCATAACTGCCCCTAAACGAATTTTGTAAGAATTTCTCTCTCTTTCACTGTCTTTTTTTCACAGGTTTTTAAAAGTAATTGATTTTTATAATGGGGTTTAGCTGCTTTTCACTGCTGTGTTTATGCCACTTTACACCCACTTGACTCACTTACAAAGAGATATCAATACATAGGTTTTAAGATTCTTACTAGTCAGATATATTCTTGGGCCGTGAATAGGGGGTTTTGAGTCCAATTCACTGAGCAAGGAGTAGGTGTTGTCTAGTACATATTGGGTTTATGGAACGGTATCTGAGCTAATTTGAAACCCTTGTTTTATGCATCACCCCACCTCACCTTTCCCGTTAAGCAGCCATAGTGTGTTTTCTAAACGTGTGACTCTGTTCTGTTTTGTAATTCAGTTCAAGGGTAGCGGTTTTTACATTCCCTCTATAAGTGATATCTTATGATAAGTGTCTTTTTCTGTGTGACTTATTTCACTTAGAATCGTCGTACCTAAATCCACTCATCATGCTGCTACTAGCCTTATGACGTTGATTTCATGGCTGAGTGATATTCCATTGTACATAAGGACCACAGCATCTTTATCCATTTTTCTCTTTCCTGGGATTTTTAAGGTGTAACGAAGTTGGAGGTTCTTGTCAACAGAGCAGCCCTAAACATTGGGGTGCCTGTGTCTTGCTGGTTTTTAATTTTCCCACTTTATAGGCCCATGAGTGGAAGTGCCCTATGCTCTCTAAGCTGAGTTTTTTAGATGTTTCAGGACACACCGTACACTTCTCCAGGGTGGCTGTTGGCAATTTACATCCCACCCATCAGCGTAGCAAGGCTCCCGTTTCTCCATGGCCTGTCCTGCATTTCTGGTTTTGACACTTTATTCAGCATGGCCCTTTTGACCGATGGGAAGCGAGACTTCTTTGTAGCGCTGATTTGCCTTTCCAGGTTGCTTGGTTGGCCAAAAAGGGCGTATGCGTTTTTTCCTGAATATATTCAGGAAAAAACGCATACGCCCTTTTTGGCCAAGGGCATCATTGACGAGGTTTTGCCGCTTTTCCTGTGCTTTAAAGGCGATTCGAATCTCCCTCCTGAAATCTGTTTCCTGCAATTCTGCCTTGCTTTCAAATCCTCTTCGTTGCCTTCCCTCAATATATTTGTGGACGAGAGTGATCATTTATAAGTCTGCAGGTTTGTGAATTGCAGTGCCCCTGAGCTCCATTTTTCAACTCGCTTTCTTGGGAGCTGGCCGCAAAAGCGCAGGATTGCTTCAGGCCCTATTCTGGTCCCGGGCGGCAGGCTGAGCCTGTGCTTAATTCTTCTTCCTGATGGGAAAATAGAGTGACCTGTGCCTGTCCCAACACCTAGAGCTAGTCTCTCATTGGTTCCCCCTTCTTCCCGT
Organism: Balaenoptera physalus; assembly: GCF_965194825.1. Lineage (NCBI taxonomy): Eukaryota > Metazoa > Chordata > Mammalia > Artiodactyla > Balaenopteridae > Balaenoptera > Balaenoptera physalus. The sequence goes on along the minus strand of NW_028125493.1, from coordinate 95,542 downwards.
TCATCCTCAGGACAAATTGCAACCTGTACGGAACAGGAGGTTAAAGGTGCTGATTCTCCAAGGAGGGAGATTGCTAGTAATGCGGCTGGAATGGCGAACCCGAGCACAAAGACATGAGAAATGAGGTGCGTTTTAGAAACCTTTCCCGATCACACGGTGTACCATCTTCTGGGTTTCTCATGCATGTTTTCGATGTAGGAAGATGCCCTTGAACCTGGAGATTTGGGACCCATGGGATGGGTACCACGCAGTATTACTTTAAAGGGTCTGCGTTTGCTCACCCAACCTCACCAAACCTCTCAGCCCCAAGAGTGTCCACCCTTATGTCTCAATCAGCTGTGGGTCTAGATATGGTCAATCCAGGTAGCATAACTGCCCCTAAACGAATTTTGTAAGAATTTCTCTCTCTTTCACTGTCTTTTTTTCACAGGTTTTTAAAAGTAATTGATTTTTATAATGGGGTTTAGCTGCTTTTCACTGCTGTGTTTATGCCACTTTACACCCACTTGACTCACTTACAAAGAGATATCAATACATAGGTTTTAAGATTCTTACTAGTCAGATATATTCTTGGGCCTTGAATAGGGGGTGTTGAGTCCAATTCACTGAGCAAGGAGTAGGTCTTGTCTATTACATATTGGGTTTATGGAACGGTATCTGAGCTAATTTGAAACCCTTGTTTTATGCATCACCCCACCTCACCTTTCCCGTTAAGCAGCCATAGTGTGTTTTCTAAACGTGTGACTCTGTTCTGTTTTGTAATTCAGTTCAAGGGTAGCGGTTTTTACATTCCCTCTATAAGTGATATCTTATGATAAGTGTCTTTTTCTGTGTGACTTATTTCACTTAGAATCGTCGTACCTAAATCCACTCATCATGCTGCTACTAGCCTTATGACGTTGATTTCATGGCTGAGTGATATTCCATTGTACATAAGGACCACAACATCTTTATCCATTTTTCTCTTTCCTGGGATTTTTAAGGTGTAACGAAGTTGGAGGTTCTTGTCAACAGAGCAGCCCTAAACATTGGGGTGCCTGTGTCTTGCTGGTTTTTAATTTTCCCACTTTATACGCCCATGAGTGGAAGTGCCCTATGCTCTCTAAGCTGAGTTTTTTAGATGTTTCAGGACACACCGTACACTTCTCCAGGGTGGCTGTTGGCAATTTACATCCCACCCATCAGCGTAGCAAGGCTCCCGTTTCTCCATGGCCTGTCCTGCATTTCTGGTTTTGACACTTTATTCAGCATGGCCCTTTTGACCGGTGGGAAGCGAGACTTCTTTGTAGCGCTGATTTGCCTTTCCAGGTTGCTTGCTTGGCCAAAAAGGGCGTATGCGTTTTTTCCTGAATATATTCAGGAAAAAACGCATACGCCCTTTTTGGCCAAGGGCATCATTGACGAGGTTTTGCCGCTTTTCCTGTGCTTTAAAGGCGATTCGAATCTCCCTCCTGAAATCTGTTTCCTGCAATTCTGCCTTGCTTTCAAATCCTCTTCGTTGCCTTCCCTCAATATATTTGTGGACGAGAGTGATCATTTATAAGTCTGCAGGTTTGTGAATTGCAGTGCCCCTGAGCTCCATTTTTCAACTCGCTTTCTTGGGAGCTGGCCGCAAAAGCGCAGGATTGCTTCAGGCCCTATTCTGGTCCCGGGCGGCAGGCTGAGCCTGTGCTTAATTCTTCTTCCTGATGGGAAAATAGAGTGACCTGTGCCTGTCCCAACACCTAGAGCTAGTCTCTCATTGTTTCCCCCTTCTTCCCGTTCATCCTCAGGACAAATTGCAACCTGTACGGAACAGGAGGTTAAAGGTGCTGATTCTCCAAGGAGGGAGATTGCTAGTAATGCGGCTGGAATGGCGAACCCGAGCACAAGGACATGAGAAATGAGGTGCGTTTTAGAAACCTTTCCCGATCACACGGTGTACCATCTTCTGGGTTTCTCATGCATGTTTTCGATGTAGGAAGATGCCCTTGAACCTGGAGATTTGGGACCCATGGGATGGGTACCACGCAGTATTACTTTAAAGGGTCTGCGTTTGCTCACCCAACCTCACCAAACCTCTCAGCCCCAAGAGTGTCCACCCTTATGTCTCAATCAGCTGTGGGTCTAGATATGGTCAATCCAGGTAGCATAACTGCCCCTAAACGAATTTTGTAAGAATTTCTCTCTCTTTCACTGTCTTTGTTTCACAGGTTTTTAAAAGTAATTGATTTTTATAATGGGGTTTAGCTGCTTTTCACTGCTGTGTTTATTCCACTTTACACCCACTTGACTCACTTACAAAGAGATATCAATACATAGGTTTTAAGATTCTTACTAGTCAGATATATTCTTGGGCCGTGAATAGGGGGTGTTGAGTCCAATTCACTGAGCAAGGAGTAGGTCTTGTCTATTACATATTGGGTTTATGGAACGGTATCTGAGCTAATTTGAAACCCTTGTTTTATGCATCACCCCACCTCACCTTTCCCGTTAAGCAGCCATAGTGTGTTTTCTAAACGTGTGACTCTGTTCTGTTTTGTAATTCAGTTCAAGGGTAGCGGTTTTTACATTCCCTCTATAAGTGATATCTTATGATAAGTGTCTTTTTCTGTGTGACTTATTTCACTTAGAATCGTCGTACCTAAATCCACTCATCATGCTGCTACTAGCCTTATGACGTTGATTTCATGGCTGAGTGATATTCCATTGTACATAAAGACCACAACATCTTTATCCATTTTTCTCTTTCCTGGGATATTTAAGGTGTAACGAAGTTGGAGGTTCTTGTCAACAGAGCAGCCCTAAACTTTGGGGTGCCTGTGTCTTGCTGGTTTTTAATTTTCCCACTTTATACGCCCATGAGTGGAAGTGCCCTATGCTCTCTAAGCTGAGTTTTTTAGATGTTTCACGACACACCGTACACTTCTCCAGAGTGGCTGTTGGCAATTTACATCCCGCCCATCAGCGTAGCAAGCCTCCCGTTTCTCCATGGCCTGCCCTGCATTTCTGGTTTTGACACTTTATTCAGCATGGCCCTTTTGACCGATGGGAAGCGAGACTTCTTTGTAGCGCTGATTTGCCTTTCCAGGTTGCTTGCTTGGCCAAAAAGGGCGTATGCGTTTTTTCCTGAATATATTCAGGAAAAAACGCATACGCCCTTTTTGGCCAAGGGCATCATTGTCGAGGTTTTGCCGCTTTTCCTGTGCTTTAAAGGCGATTCGAATCTCCCTCCTGAAATCTGTTTCCTGCAATTCTGCCTTGCTTTCAAATCCTCTTCGTTGCCTTCCCTCAATATATTTGTGGACGAGAGTGGTCATTTATAAGTCTGCAGGTTTGTGAATTGCAGTGCCCCTGAGCTCCATTTTTCAACTCGCTTTCTTGGGAGCTGGCCGCAAAAGCGCAGGATTGCTTCAGGCCCTATTCTGGTCCCGTGCGGCAGGCTGAGCCTGTGCTTAATTCTTCTTCCTGATGGGAAAATAGAGTGACCTGTGCCTGTCCCAACACCTAGAGCTAGTCTCTCATTGTTTTCCCCTCTTCTCGTTCATCCTCAGGACAAATTGCAACCTGTACGGAACAGGAGGTTAAAGGTGCTGATTCTCCAAGGAGGGAGGTTGCTAGTAAAGCAGCTGGAATGGCGAACCCGAGCACAAGGAGATGAGAAATGAGGTGCGTTTAGAAACCTTTCGCGATCACACGGTGTACCATCTTCTGAGTTTCTCATGCATGTTTTCGATGTAGGAAGATGCCCTTGAACCTGGAGATTTGGGACCCATGGGATGGGTACCACGCAGTATTACTTTAAAGGGTCTTTGTTTCCTCACCCAACCTCACCAAACCTCTCAGCCCCAAGAGTGTCCACCCTTATGTCTCAATCAGCTGTGGGTCTAGATATGGTCAACCCAGGTAGCGTAACTGCCCCTAAACGAATTTTGTAAGAATTTCTCTCTCTTTCACTGTCTTTTTTTCACAGGTTTTTAAAAGTAATTGATTTTTATAATGGGGTTTAGCTGCTTTTCACTGCTGTGTTTATGCCAGTTTACACCCACTTGTCTCACTTACAAAGAGATATCAATACATAGGTTTTAAGATTCTTAGTAGTCAGATATATTCTTGGGCTGTGAATAGGGGGTGTTGAGTCCGATTCACTGAGCAAGGAGTAGGTCTTGTCTATAACATATTGGGTTTATGGAACGGTATCTGAGCTAATTTGAAACCCTTGTTTTATGCATCACCCCACCTCACCTTTCCCGTTAAGCAGCCATAGTGTGTTTTCTAAACGTGTGACTCTGTTCTGTTTTGTAATTCAGTTCATGGGTAGCGGTTTTTACATTCCCTCTATAAGTGATATCTTATGATAAGTGTCTTTTTCTGTGTGACTTATTTCACTTAGAATCGTCGTACCTAAATCCACTCATCATGCTGCTACTAGCCTTATGACGTTGATTTCATGGCTGAGTGATATTCCATTGTACATAAGGACCACAACTTATTTATCCATTTTTCTCTATCCTGAGATATTTAAGGTGTAACGAAGTGGAGGTTCTTGTCAACAGAGCAGCCCTAAACGTTGGGGTGCCTGTGTCTTGCTGATTTTTAGTTTTCCCAATTTATACGCCCTTGAGTGGAAGTGCCCTATGCTCTCTAAGCTGAGTTTTTTAGATGTTTCACGACACACCGTACACTTCTCCAGAGTGGCTGTTGGCAATTTACATCCCGCCCATCAGCGTAGCAAGCCTCCCGTTTCTCCATGGCCTGCCCTGCATTTCTGGTTTTGACACTTTATTCAGCATGGCCCTTTTGACCGATGGGAAGCGAGACTTCTTTGTAGCGCTGATTTGCCTTTCCAGGTTGCTTGCTTGGCCAAAAACGGCGTATGCGTTTTTTCCTGAATATATTCAGGAAAAAACGCATACGCCCTTTTTGGCCAAGGGCATCATTGTCGAGGTTTTGCCGCTTATCCTGTGCTTTAAAGGCGATTCGAATCTCCCTCCTGAAATCTGTTTCCTGCAATTCTGCCTTGCTTTCAAATCCTCTTCGTTGCCTTCCCTCAATATATTTGTGGACGAGAGTGATCATTTATAAGTTTGCAGGTTTGTGAATTGCAGTGCCCCTGAGCTCCATTTTTCAACTCGCTTTCTTGGGAGCTGGCCGCAAAAGCGCAGGATTGCTTCAGGCCCTATTCTGGTCGCGGGCGGCAGGCTGAGCCTGTGCTTAATTCTTCTTCCTGATGGGAAAATAGAGTGACCTGTGCCTGTCCCAACACCTAGAGCTAGTCTCTCATTGTTTTCCCCTCTTCTCGTTCATCCTCAGGACAAATTGCAACCTGTACGGAACAGGAGGTTAAAGGTGATGATTCTCCAAGGAGGGAGGTTGCTAGTAAAGCAGCTGGAATGGCGAACCCGAGCACAAGGAGATGAGAAAGGAGGTGCGTTTTAGAAACCTTTCGCGATCACACGGTGTACCATCTTCTGTGTTTCTCATGCATGTTTTCGATGTAGGAAGATGCCCTAGAACCTGGAGATTTGGAACCCATGGGATGGGTACCACGCAGTATTACTTTAAAGGGTCTGCGTTTCCTCACCCAACCTCACCAAACCTCTCAGCCCCAAGAGTGTCCACCCTTATGTCTCAATCAGCTGTGGGTCTAGATATGGTCAATCCAGGTAGCATCACTGCCCCTAAACGAATTTTGTAAGAATTTCTCTCTCTTTCACTATCTTTTTTTCACAGGTTTTTAAAAGTAATTGATTTTTATAATGGGGTTTAGCTGCTTTTCACTGCTGTGTTTATGCCACTTTACACCCACTTGACTCCCTTACAAAGAGATATCAATACATAGGTTTTAAGTTTCTTACTAGTCAGATATATTCTTGGGCCGTGAATAGGGGGTGTTGAGTCCAATTCACTGAGCAAGGAGTAGGTCTTGTCTATTACATATTGGGTTTATGGAACGGTATCTGAGCTAATTTGAAACCCTTGTTTTATGCATCACCCCACCTCACCTTTCCCGTTAAGCAGCCATAGTGTGTTTTCTAAACGTGTGACTCTGTTCTGTTTTGTAATTCAGTTCAAGGGTAGCGGTTTTACATTCCCTCTATAAGTGATATCTTATGATAAGTGTCTTTTTCTGTGTGACTTATTTCACTTAGAATCGTCGTACCTAAATCCAATCATCATGCTGCTACTAGCCTTATGACGTTGATTTCATGGCTGAGTGATATTCCATTGTACATAAGGACCACAACTTATTTATCAATTTTTCTCTATCCTGAGATATTTAAGGTGTAACGAAGTGGAGGTTCTTGTCAACAGAGCAGCCCTAAACATTGGGGTGCCTGTGTCTTGCTGGTTTTTAATTTTCCCACTTTATACGCCCATGAGTGGAAGTGCCCTATGCTCTCTAAGCTGAGTTTTTTAGATGTTTCAGGACACACCGTACACTTCTCCAGGGTGGCTGTTGGCAATTTACATCCCACCCATCAGCGTAGCAAGGCTCCCGTTTCTCCATGGCCTGTCCTGCATTTCTGGTTTTGACACTTTATTCAGCATGGCCCTTTTGACCGATGGGAAGCGCGACTTCTTTGTAGCGCTGATTTGCCTTTCCAGGTTGCTTGGTTGGCCAAAAAGGGCGTATGCGTTTTTTCCTGAATATATTCAGGAAAAAACGCATACGCCCTTTTTGGCCAAGGGCATCATTGACGAGGTTTTGCCGCTTTTCCTGTGCTTTAAAGGCGATTCGAATCTCCCTCCTGAAATCTGTTTCCTGCAATTCTGCCTTGCTTTCAAATCCTCTTCGTTGCCTTCCCTCAATATATTTGTGGACGAGAGTGATCATTTATAAGTCTGCAGGTTTGTGAATTGCAGTGCCCCTGAGCTCCATTTTTCAACTCGCTTTCTTGGGAGCTGGCCGCAAAAGCGCAGGATTGCTTCAGGCCCTATTCTGGTCCCGGGCGGCAGGCTGAGCCTGTGCTTAATTCTTCTTCCTGATGGGAAAATAGAGTGACCTGTGCCTGTCCCAACACCTAGAGCTAGTCTCTCATTGTTTCCCCCTTCTTCCCGTTCATCCTCAGGACAAATTGCAACCTGTACGGAACAGGAGGTTAAAGGTGCTGATTCTCCAAGGAGGGAGATTGCTAGTAATGCGGCTGGAATGGCGAACCCGAGCACAAGGACATGAGAAATGAGGTGCGTTTTAGAAACCTTTCCCGATCACACGGTGTACCATCTTCTGGGTTTCTCATGAATGTTTTCGATGTAGGAAGATGCCCTTGAACCTGGAGATTTGGGACCCATGGGATGGGTACCACGCAGTATTACTTTAAAGGGTCTGCGTTTGCTCAACCAACCTCACCAAACCTCTCAGCCCCAAGAGTGTCCACCCTTATGTCTCAATCAGCTGTGGGTCTAGATATGGTCAATCCAGGTAGCATAACTGCCCCTAAACGAATTTTGTAAGAATTTCTCTCTCTTTCACTGTCTTTGTTTCACAGGTTTTTAAAAGTAATTGATTTTTATAATGGGGTTTAGCTGCTTTTCACTGCTGTGTTTATTTCACTTTACACCCACTTGACTCACTTACAAAGAGATATCAATACATAGGTTTTAAGATTCTTACTAGTCAGATATATTCTTGGGCCGTGAATAGGGGGTGTTGAGTCCAATTCACTGAGCAAGGAGTAGGTCTTGTCTAGTACATATTGGGTTTATGGAACGGTATCTGAGCTAATTTGAAACCCTTGTTTTATGCATCACCCCACCTCACCTTTCCCGTTAAGCAGCCATAGTGTGTTTTCTAAACGTGTGACTCTGTTCTGTTTTGTAATTCAGTTCAAGGGTAGCGGTTTTTACATTCCCTCTATAAGTGATATCTTATGATAAGTGTCTTTTTCTGTGTGACTTATTTCACTTAGAATCGTCGTACCTAAATCCACTCATCATGCTGCTACTAGCCTTATGACGTTGATTTCATGGCTGAGTGATATTCCATTGTACATAAAGACCACAACATCTTTATCCATTTTTCTCTTTCCTGGGATATTTAAGGTGTAACGAAGTTGGAGGTTCTTGTCAACAGAGCAGCCCTAAACTTTGGGGTGCCTGTGTCTTGCTGGTTTTTAATTTTCCCACTTTATACGCCCATGAGTGGAAGTGCCCTATGCTCTCTAAGCTGAGTTTTTTAGATGTTTCACGACACACCGTACACTTCTCCAGAGTGGCTGTTGGCAATTTACATCCCGCCCATCAGCGTAGCAAGGCTCCCGTTTCTCCATGGCCTGCCCTGCATTTCTGGTTTTGACACTTTATTCATCATGGCCCTTTTGACCGATGGGAAGCGAGACTTCTTTGTAGCGCTGATTTGCCTTTCCAGGTTGCTTGCTTGGCCAAAAAGGGCGTATGCGTTTTTTCCTGAATATATTCAGGAAAAAACGCATACGCCCTTTTTGGCCAAGCGCATCATTGTCGAGGTTTTGCCGCTTTTCCTGTGCTTTAAAGGCGATTCGAATCTCCCTCCTGAAATCTGTTTCCTGCAATTCTGCCTTGCTTTCAAATCCTCTTCGTTGCCTTCCCTCAATATATTTGTGGACGAGAGTGGTCATTTATAAGTCTGCAGGTTTGTGAATTGCAGTGCCCCTGAGCTCCATTTTTCAACTGGCTTTCTTGGGAGCTGGCCGCAAAAGCGCAGGATTGCTTCAGGCCCTATTCTGGTTCCGGGCGGCAGGCTGAGCCTGTGCTTAATTCTTCTTCCTAATGGGAAAATAGAGTGACCTGTGCCTGTCCCAACACCTAGAGCATGACTCTCATTGTTTCCCCCTTTTCCCGTTCATCCTCAGGACAAATTGCAACCTGTACGGAACAGGAGGTTAAAGGTGCTGATTCTCCAATGAGGGAGACTGCTAGTAAAGCAGCTGGAATGGTGAATTCGAGCACAAGGAGATGAGAAATGAGGTGCGTTTTAGAAACCTTTCCCGATCACACAGTGTGCCATCTTCTGGGTTTCTCATGCATGTTTTCGATGTAGGAAGATGCCCTTGAACCTGGAAATTTGGGACCCATGGGATGGGTACCACGCAATATTACTTTAAAGGGTCTGCGTTTACTCACCCAACCTCAGCAAACCTCTCAGCCCCAAGAGTGTCCACCCTTATGTCTCAATCAGCTGTGGGTCTAGATATGGTCAATCCAGGTCGCATCACTGCCCATAAACGAATTTTGTAAGAATTTCTCTCTCTTTCACTGTCTTTTTTTCACAGGTTTTTAAAAGTAATTGATTTTTATAATGGGGTTTAGCTGCTTTTCACTGCTGTGTTTATGTCACTTCACACCCACTTGACTCACTTACAGAGAGATATCAATACATAGGTTTTAAGATTCTTACTAGTCAGATATATTCTTGGGCCGTGAATAGGGGGTTTTGAGTCCAATTCACTGAGCAAGGAGTAGGTCTTGTCTAGTACATATTGGGTTTATGGAACGGTATCTGAGCTAATTTGAAACCCTTGTTTTATGCATCACCCCAACTCACCTTTCCCGTTAAGCAGCCATAGTGTGTTTTCTAAACGTGTGACTCTGTTCTGTTTTGTAATTCAGTTCAAGGGTAGCGGTTTTTACATTCCCTCTATAAGTGATATCTTATGATAAGTGTCTTTTTCTGTGTGACTTATTTCACTTAGAATCGTCGTACCTAAATCCACTCATCATGCTGCTACTAGCCTTATGACGTTGATTTCATGGCTGAGTGATATTCCATTGTACATAAAGACCACAACATCTTTATCCATTTTTCTCTTTCCTGGGATTTTTAAGGTGTAACGAAGTGGAGGTTCTTGTCAACAGAGCAGCCCTAAAGTTTGGGGTGCCTGTGTCTTGCTGGTTTTTAATTTTCCCACTTCATACGCCCATGAGTGGAAGTGCCCTATGCTCTCTAAGCTGAGTTTTTTAGATGTTTCAGGACACATCGTACACTTCTCCAGAGTGGCTGTTGGCAATTTACATCCCGCCCATCATCGTAACAAGGCTCCCGTTTCCTCATGGCCTGCCCTGCATTTCTGGTTTTGACACTTTATTCAGCATGGCCCTTTTGACCGATGGGAAGCGAGACTTCTTTGTAGCGCTGATTTGCCTTTCCAGGTTGCTTGGTTGGCCAAAAAGGGCGTATGCGTTTTTTCCTAAATATATTCAGGAAAAAACGCATACGCCCTTTGTGGCCAAGGGCATCATTGTCGAGGTTTTGCCGCTTTTCCTGTGCTTTAAAGGCGATTCGAATCTCCCTCCTGAAATCTGTTTCCTGCAATTCTGCCTTGTTTTCAAATCCTCTTCGTTGCCTTCCCTCAATATATTTGTGGACGAGAGTGGTCATTTATAAGTCTGCAGGTTTGTGAATTGCAGTGCCCCTGAGCTCCATTTTTCAACTCGCTTTCTTGGGAGCTGGCCGCAAAAGCGCAGGATTGCTTCAGGCCCTATTCTGGTTCCGGGCGGCAGGCTGAGCCTGTGCTTAATTCTTCTTCCTAATGGGAAAATAGAGTGACCTGTGCCTGTCCCAAAACCTAGAGCTAGACTCTCATTGTTTCCCCCTTTTCCCGTTCATCCTCAGGACAAATTGCAACCTGTACGGAACAGGAGGTTAAAGGTGCTGATTCTCCAATGAGGGAGACTGCTAGTAAAGCAGCTGGAATGGCGAATTCGAGCACAAGGAGATGAGAAATGAGGTGCGTTTTAGAAACCTTTCCCGATCACACAGTGTGCCATCTTCTGGGTTTCTCATGCATGTTTTCGATGTAGGAAGATGCCCTTGATCCTGGAGATTTGGGACCCATGGGATGGGCACCACGCAGTATTAATTTAAAGGGTCTGCGTTTGCTCACCCAACCTCACCAAACGTCTCATCCCCAAGAGTGTCCACCCTTATGTCTCAAACAGCTATGGGTCTAGATATGGTCAATCGAGGTGGCATCACTGCCCCTGAACGAGTTTTGTAAGAATTTCCCACTCTTTCACTGTCTTTGTTTCACGTTTTTGTAAAAGTAATTGATTTTTATATTGGGGTTTAGCTGCTTTTCACTGCTCTGTGTATGCTGCTTTACACCCACTTGACTCACTTACAGAGAGATATCAATACATAGGTTTTAAGATTCTTACTAGTCACATATATTCTTGGACGGTGAATCGGGGGTGTTCAGTCGAATTCACTGAGCAAGGAGTAGGTCTTGTCTAGTACATATTGGGTTTATGGAACGGTATCTGACCTAATTTGAAACCCTTGTTTTATGCATCACCCCACCTCACCTTTCCCGTTAAGCAGCCATAGTGTGTTTTCTAAACGTGTGACTCTGTTCTGTTTTGTAATTCAGTTCAAGGGTAGCGGTTTTTACATTCCCTCTATAAGTGATATCTTATGATAAGTGTCTTTTTCTGTGTGACTTATTTCACTTAGAATCGTCGTACCTAAATCCACTCATCATGCTGCTACTAGCCTTATGACGTTGATTTCATGGCTGAGTGATATTCCATTGTACATAAGGACCACAACTTCTTTATCCATTTTTCTCTTTCCTGAGATATTTAAGGTGTAACGAAGTGGAGGTTCTTGTCAACAGAGCAGCCCTAAACGTTGGGGTGCCTGTGTCTTGCTGATTTTTAGTTTTCCCAATTTATACGTCCATGAGTGGAAGTGCCCTATGCTCTCTAAGCTGAGTTTTTTAGATGTTTCAGGACACACCGTACACTTGTCCAGAGTGGCTGTTGGCCATTTACCTCCCGCCCATCAGCGTAGCAAGGCTCCCGTTTCTCCATGGCCTGTCCTGCACTTCTGGTTTTGACACTTTATTCAGCATTGCCCTTTTGACCGATGGGAAGCGAGACTTCTTTGTAGCGCTGATTTGCCTTTCCAGGTTGCTTGCTTGGCCAAAAAGGGCGTATGCGTTTTTTCCTGAATATATTCAGGAAAAAACGCATACGCCCTTTTTGGCCAAAGGCATCATTGTCGAGGTTTTGCCGCTTTTCCTGTGCTTTAAAGGCGATTCGAATCTCCCTCCTGAAATCTGTTTCCTGCAATTCTGCCTTGCTTTCAAATCCTCTTCGTTGCCTTCCCTCAATATATTTGTGGACGAGAGTGGTCATTTATAAGTCTGCAGGTTTGTGAATTGCAGTGCCCCTGAGCTCCATTTTTCAACTCGCTTTCTTGGGAGCTGGCCGCAAAAGCGCAGGATTGCTTCAGGCCCTATTCTGGTTCCGGGCGGCAGGCTGAGCCTGTGCTTAATTCTTCTTCCTGATGGGAAAATAGAGTGACCTGTGCCTGTCCCAACACCTAGAGCTAGACTCTCATTGTTTCCCCCTTTTCCCGTTCATCCTCAGGACAAATTGCAACCTGTACGGAACAGGAGGTTAAAGGTGCTGATTCTCCAATGAGGGAGACTGCTAGTAAAGCAGCTGGAATGGCGAATTCGAGCACAAGGAGATGAGAAATGAGGTGCGTTTTAGAAACCCTTCCCGATCACACAGTGTGCCATCTTCTGGGTTTCTCATGCATGTTTTCGATGTAGGAAGATGCCCTTGAACCTGGAGATTTGGGACCCATGGGATGGGTACCACGCAATATTACTTTAAAGGGTCTGCGTTTCCTCACCCAACCTCAGCAAACCTCTCAGCCCCCAGAGTGTCCACCCTTATGTCTCAATCAGCTGTGGGTCTAGATATGGTCAATCCAGGTAGCATCACTGCCCCTAAACGAATTTTGTAAGAATTTCTCTCTCTTTCACTGTCTTTTTTTCACAGGTTTTTAAAAGTAATTGATTTTTATAATGGGGTTTAGCTGCTTTTCACTGCTGTGTTTATGTCACTTTACACCCACTTGACTCACTTACAGAGAGAAAGCAATACATAGGTTTTAAGATTCTTACTAGTCAGATATATTCTTGTGCCGTGAATAGGGGGTGTTGAGTCCAATTCACTGAGCAAGGAGTAGGTCTTGTCTATTACATATTGGGTTTATGGAACGGTATCTGAGCTAGTTTGAAACCCTTGTTTTATGCATCACTCCACCTCACCTTTCCCGTTAAGCAGCCATAGTGTGTTTTCTAAACGTGTGACTCTGTTCTGTTTTGTAATTCAGTTCAAGGGTAGCGGTTTTTACATTCCCTCTATAACTGATATCTTATGATAAGTGTCTTTTTCTGTGTGACTTATTTCACTTAGAATCGTAGTACCTAAATCCACTCATCATGGTGCTACTAACCTTATGACGTTGATTTCATGGCTGAGTGATATTCCATTGTACATAAGGACCACAACTTCTTTATCCATTTTTCTCTTTCCTGGGATATTTAAGGTGTAACGAAGTGGAGGTTCTTGTCAACAGAGCAGCCCTAAACTTTGGGGTGCCTGTGTCTTGCTGGTTTTTAATTTTCCCACTTTGTACGCCCATGAGTGGAAGTGCCCTATGCTCTCTAAGCTGAGTTTTTTAGATGTTTCAGGACACACCGTACACTTCTCCAGAGTGGCTGTTGGCAATTTACATCCCGCCCATCAGCGTAGCAAGGCTCCCGTTTCTCCATGGCCTGTCCTGCATTTCTGGTTTTGACACTTTATTCAGCATGGCCCTTTTGACCGATGGGAAGCGAGACTTCTTTGTAGCGCTGATTTGCCTTTCCAGGTTGCTTGCTTGGCCAAAAAGGGCGTATGCGTTTTTTCCTGAATATATTCAGGAAAAAACGCATACGCCCTTTTTGGCCAAGGGCATCATTGTCGAGGTTTTGCCGCTTTTCCTGTGCTTTAAAGGCGATTCGAATCTCCCTCCTGAAATCTGTTTCCTGCAATTCTGCCTTGCTTTCAAATCCTCTTCGTTGCTTTCCCTCAATATATTTGTGGACGAGAGTGATCATTTATAAGTCTGCAGGTTTGTGAATTGCAGTGCCCCTGAGCTCCATTTTTCAACTCGCTTTCTTGGGAGCTGGCCGCAAAAGCGCAGGATTGCTTCAGGCCCTATTCTGGTCCCGGGCGGCAGGCTGAGCCTGTGCTTAATTCTTCTTCCTGATGGGAAAATAGAGTGAACTGTGCCTGTCCCAACACCTAGAGCTAGTCTCTCATTGTTTTCCCCTCTTCTCGTTCATCCTCAGGACAAATTGCAACCTGTACGGAACAGGAGGTTAAAGGTGATGATTCTCCAAGGAGGGAGGTTGCTAGTAAAGCAGCTGGAATGGCGAACCCGAGCACAAGGAGATGAGAAATGAGGTGCGTTTAGAAACCTTTCGCGATCACACGGTGTACCATCTTCTGAGTTTCTCATGCATGTTTTCGATGTAGGAAGATGCCCTTGAACCTGGAGATTTGGGACCCATGGGATGGGTACCACGCAGTATTACTTTAAAGGGTCTTTGTTTCCTCACCCAACCTCACCAAACCTCTCAGCCCCAAGAGTGTCCACCCTTATGTCTCAATCAGCTGTGGGTCTAGATATGGTCAACCCAGGTAGCATAACAGCCCCTAAACGAATTTTGTAAGAATTTCTCTCTCTTTCACTGTCTTTTTTTCACAGGTTTTTAAAAGTAATTGATTTTTATAATGGGGTTTAGCTGCTTTTCACTGCTGTGTTTATGCCAGTTTACACCCACTTGTCTCACTTACAAAGAGATATCAATACATAGGTTTTAAGATTCTTAGTAGTCAGATATATTCTTGGGCTGTGAATAGGGGGTGTTGAGTCCGATTCACTGAGCAAGGAGTAGGTCTTGTCTATAACATATTGGGTTTATGGAACGGTATCTGAGCTAATTTGAAACCCTTGTTTTATGCATCACCCCACCTCACCTTTCCCGTTAAGCAGCCATAGTGTGTTTTCTAAACGTGTGACTCTGTTCTGTTTTGTAATTCAGTTCATGGGTAGCGGTTTTTACATTCCCTCTATAAGTGATATCTTATGATAAGTGTCTTTTTCTGTGTGACTTATTTCACTTAGAATCGTCGTACCTAAATCCACTCATCATGCTGCTACTAGCCTTATGACGTTGATTTCATGGCTGAGTGATATTCCATTGTACATAAGGACCACAACTTATTTATCCATTTTTCTCTATCCTGAGATATTTAAGGTGTAACGAAGTGGAGGTTCTTGTCAACAGAGCAGCCCTAAACGTTGGGGTGCCTGTGTCTTGCTGATTTTTAGTTTTCCCAATTTATACGCCCTTGAGTGGAAGTGCCCTATGCTCTCTAAGCTGAGTTTTTTAGATGTTTCACGACACACCGTACACTTCTCCAGAGTGGCTGTTGGCAATTTACATCCCGCCCATCAGCGTAGCAAGCCTCCCGTTTCTCCATGGCCTGCCCTGCATTTCTGGTTTTGACACTTTATTCAGCATGGCCCTTTTGACCGATGGGAAGCGAGACTTCTTTGTAGCGCTGATTTGCCTTTCCAGGTTGCTTGCTTGGCCAAAAACGGCGTATGCGTTTTTTCCTGAATATATTCAGGAAAAAACGCATACGCCCTTTTTGGCCAAGGGCATCATTGTCGAGGTTTTGCCGCTTATCCTGTGCTTTAAAGGCGATTCGAATCTCCCTCCTGAAATCTGTTTCCTGCAATTCTGCCTTGCTTTCAAATCCTCTTCGTTGCCTTCCCTCAATATATTTGTGGACGAGAGTGATCATTTATAAGTTTGCAGGTTTGTGAATTGCAGTGCCCCTGAGCTCCATTTTTCAACTCGCTTTCTTGGGAGCTGGCCGCAAAAGCGCAGGATTGCTTCAGGCCCTATTCTGGTCGCGGGCGGCAGGCTGAGCCTGTGCTTAATTCTTCTTCCTGATGGGAAAATAGAGTGACCTGTGCCTGTCCCAACACCTAGAGCTAGTCTCTCATTGTTTTCCCCTCTTCTCGTTCATCCTCAGGACAAATTGCAACCTGTACGGAACAGGAGGTTAAAGGTGATGATTCTCCAAGGAGGGAGGTTGCTAGTAAAGCAGCTGGAATGGCGAACCCGAGCACAAGGAGATGAGAAAGGAGGTGCGTTTTAGAAACCTTTCGCGATCACACGGTGTACCATCTTCTGTGTTTCTCATGCATGTTTTCGATGTAGGAAGATGCCCTAGAACCTGGAGATTTGGAACCCATGGGATGGGTACCACGCAGTATTACTTTAAAGGGTCTGCGTTTCCTCACCCAACCTCACCAAACCTCTCAGCCCCAAGAGTGTCCACCCTTATGTCTCAATCAGCTGTGGGTCTAGATATGGTCAATCCAGGTAGCATCACTGCCCCTAAACGAATTTTGTAAGAATTTCTCTCTCTTTCACTATCTTTTTTTCACAGGTTTTTAAAAGTAATTGATTTTTATAATGGGGTTTAGCTGCTTTTCACTGCTGTGTTTATGCCACTTTACACCCACTTGACTCCCTTACAAAGAGATATCAATACATAGGTTTTAAGTTTCTTACTAGTCAGATATATTCTTGGGCCGTGAATAGGGGGTGTTGAGTCCAATTCACTGAGCAAGGAGTAGGTCTTGTCTATTACATATTGGGTTTATGGAACGGTATCTGAGCTAATTTGAAACCCTTGTTTTATGCATCACCCCACCTCACCTTTCCCGTTAAGCAGCCATAGTGTGTTTTCTAAACGTGTGACTCTGTTCTGTTTTGTAATTCAGTTCAAGGGTAGCGGTTTTTACATTCCCTCTATAAGTGATATCTTATGATAAGTGTCTTTTTCTGTGTGACTTATTTCACTTAGAATCGTCGTACCTAAATCCAATCATCATGCTGCTACTAGCCTTATGACGTTGATTTCATGGCTGAGTGATATTCCATTGTACATAAGGACCACAACTTATTTATCAATTTTTCTCTATCCTGAGATATTTAAGGTGTAACGAAGTGGAGGTTCTTGTCAACAGAGCAGCCCTAAACATTGGGGTGCCTGTGTCTTGCTGGTTTTTAATTTTCCCACTTTATACGCCCATGAGTGGAAGTGCCCTATGCTCTCTAAGCTGAGTTTTTTAGATGTTTCAGGACACACCGTACACTTCTCCAGGGTGGCTGTTGGCAATTTACATCCCACCCATCAGCGTAGCAAGGCTCCCGTTTCTCCATGGCCTGTCCTGCATTTCTGGTTTTGACACTTTATTCAGCATGGCCCTTTTGACCGATGGGAAGCGCGACTTCTTTGTAGCGCTGATTTGCCTTTCCAGGTTGCTTGGTTGGCCAAAAAGGGCGTATGCGTTTTTTCCTGAATATATTCAGGAAAAAACGCATACGCCCTTTTTGGCCAAGGGCATCATTGAGGAGGTTTTGCCGCTTTTCCTGTGCTTTAAAGGCGATTCGAATCTCCCTCCTGAAATCTGTTTCCTGCAATTCTGCCTTGCTTTCAAATCCTCTTCGTTGCCTTCCCTCAATATATTTGTGGACGAGAGTGATCATTTATAAGTCTGCAGGTTTGTGAATTGCAGTGCCCCTGAGCTCCATTTTTCAACTCGCTTTCTTGGGAGCTGGCCGCAAAAGCGCAGGATTGCTTCAGGCCCTATTCTGGTCCCGGGCGGCAGGCTGAGCCTGTGCTTAATTCTTCTTCCTGATGGGAAAATAGAGTGACCTGTGCCTGTCCCAACACCTAGAGCTAGTCTCTCATTGTTTCCCCCTTCTTCCCGTTCATCCTCAGGACAAATTGCAACCTGTACGGAACAGGAGGTTAAAGGTGCTGATTCTCCAAGGAGGGAGATTGCTAGTAATGCGGCTGGAATGGCGAACCCGAGCACAAGGACATGAGAAATGAGGTGCGTTTTAGAAACCTTTCCCGATCACACGGTGTACCATCTTCTGGGTTTCTCATGCATGTTTTCGATGTAGGAAGATGCCCTTGAACCTGGAGATTTGGGACCCATGGGATGGGTACCACGCAGTATTACTTTAAAGGGTCTGCGTTTGCTCAACCAACCTCACCAAACCTCTCAGCCCCAAGAGTGTCCACCCTTATGTCTCAATCAGCTGTGGGTCTAGATATGGTCAATCCAGGTAGCATAACTGCCCCTAAACGAATTTTGTAAGAATTTCTCTCTCTTTCACTGTCTTTGTTTCACAGGTTTTTAAAAGTAATTGATTTTTATAATGGGGTTTAGCTGCTTTTCACTGCTGTGTTTATTCCACTTTACACCCACTTGACTCACTTACAAAGAGATATCAATACATAGGTTTTAAGATTCTTACTAGTCAGATATATTCTTGGGCCGTGAATAGGGGGTGTTGAGTCCAATTCACTGAGCAAGGAGTAGGTCTTGTCTAGTACATATTGGGTTTATGGAACGGTATCTGAGCTAATTTGAAACCCTTGTTTTATGCATCACCCCACCTCACCTTTCCCGTTAAGCAGCCATAGTGTGTTTTCTAAACGTGTGACTCTGTTCTGTTTTGTAATTCAGTTCAAGGGTAGCGGTTTTTACATTCCCTCTATAAGTGATATCTTATGATAAGTGTCTTTTTCTGTGTGACTTATTTCACTTAGAATCGTCGTACCTAAATCCACTCATCATGCTGCTACTAGCCTTATGACGTTGATTTCATGGCTGAGTGATATTCCATTGTACATAAAGACCACAACATCTTTATCCATTTTTCTCTTTCCTGGGATATTTAAGGTGTAACGAAGTTGGAGGTTCTTGTCAACAGAGCAGCCCTAAACTTTGGGGTGCCTGTGTCTTGCTGGTTTTTAATTTTCCCACTTTATACGCCCATGAGTGGAAGTGCCCTATGCTCTCTAAGCTGAGTTTTTTAGATGTTTCACGACACACCGTACACTTCTCCAGAGTGGCTGTTGGCAATTTACATCCCGCCCATCAGCGTAGCAAGCCTCCCGTTTCTCCATGGCCTGCCCTGCATTTCTGGTTTTGACACTTTATTCAGCATGGCCCTTTTGACCGATGGGAAGCGAGACTTCTTTGTAGCGCTGATTTGCCTTTCCAGGTTGCTTGCTTGGCCAAAAAGGGCGTATGCGTTTTTTCCTGAATATATTCAGGAAAAAACGCATACGCCCTTTTTGGCCAAGGGCATCATTGTCGAGGTTTTGCCGCTTTTCCTGTGCTTAAAAGGCGATTCGAATCTCCCTCCTGAAATCTGTTTCCTGCAATTCTGCCTTGCTTTCAAATCCTCTTCGTTGCCTTCCCTCAATATATTTGTGGACGAGAGTGGTCATTTATAAGTCTGCAGGTTTGTGAATTGCAGTGCCCCTGAGCTCCATTTTTCAACTCGCTTTCTTGGGAGCTGGCCGCAAAAGCGCAGGATTGCTTCAGGCCCTATTCTGGTCCCGTGCGGCAGGCTGAGCCTGTGCTTAATTCTTCTTCCTGATGGGAAAATAGAGTGAACTGTGCCTGTCCCAACACCTAGAGCTAGTCTCTCATTGTTTTCCCCTCTTCTCGTTCATCCTCAGGACAAATTGCAACCTGTACGGAACAGGAGGTTAAAGGTGATGATTCTCCAAGGAGGGAGGTTGCTAGTAAAGCAGCTGGAATGGCGAACCCGAGCACAAGGAGATGAGAAATGAGGTGCGTTTAGAAACCTTTCGCGATCACACGGTGTACCATCTTCTGGGTTTCTCATGCATGTTTTCGATGTAGGAAGATGCCCTTGAACCTGGAGATTTGGAACCCATGGGATGGGCACCACGCAGTATTAATTTAAAGGGTCTGCGTTTGCTCACCCAACCTCACCAAACCTCTCAGCCCCAAGAGTGTCCACCCTTATGTCTCAATCAGCTGTGGGTCTAGATATGGTCAATCCAGGTAGCATAACTGCCCCTAAAAGAATTTTGTAAGAATTTCTCTCTCTTTCACTGTCTTTTTTTCACAGGTTTTTAAAAGTAATTGATTTTCATAATGGGGTTTAGCTGCTTTTCACTGCTGTGTTTATGTCACTTTACACCCACATGACTCACTTACAGAGAGATATCAATACATAGGTTTTAAGATTCTTACTAGTCAGATATATTCTTGGGCCGTGAATAGGGGGTTTTGAGTCCAATTCACTGAGCAAGGAGTAGGTCTTGTCTATTACATATTGGGTTTATGGAACGGTATCTGAGCTAATTTGAAACCCTTGTTTTATGCATCACCCCACCTCACCTTTCCCGTTAAGCAGCCATAGTGTGTTTTCTAAACGTGTGACTCTGTTCTGTTTTGTAATTCAGTTCAAGGGTAGCGGTTTTTACATTCCCTCTATAAGTGATATCTTATGATAAGTGTCTTTTTCTGTGTGACTTATTTCACTTAGAATCGTCGTACCTAAATCCAATCATCATGCTGCTACTAGCCTTATGACGTTGATTTCATGGCTGAGTGATATTCCATTGTACATAAGGACCACAACTTATTTATCAATTTTTCTCTATCCTGAGATATTTAAGGTGTAACGAAGTGGAGGTTCTTGTCAACAGAGCAGCCCTAAACATTGGGGTGCCTGTGTCTTGCTGGTTTTTAATTTTCCCACTTTATACGCCCATGAGTGGAAGTGCCCTATGCTCTCTAAGCTGAGTTTTTTAGATGTTTCAGGACACACCGTACACTTCTCCAGGGTGGCTGTTGGCAATTTACATCCCACCCATCAGCGTAGCAAGGCTCCCGTTTCTCCATGGCCTGTCCTGCATTTCTGGTTTTGACACTTTATTCAGCATGGCCCTTTTGACCGATGGGAAGCGCGACTTCTTTGTAGCGCTGATTTGCCTTTCCAGGTTGCTTGGTTGGCCAAAAAGGGCGTATGCGTTTTTTCCTGAATATATTCAGGAAAAAACGCATACGCCCTTTTTGGCCAAGGGCATCATTGAGGAGGTTTTGCCGCTTTTCCTGTGCTTTAAAGGCGATTCGAATCTCCCTCCTGAAATCTGTTTCCTGCAATTCTGCCTTGCTTTCAAATCCTCTTCGTTGCCTTCCCTCAATATATTTGTGGACGAGAGTGATCATTTATAAGTCTGCAGGTTTGTGAATTGCAGTGCCCCTGAGCTCCATTTTTCAACTCGCTTTCTTGGGAGCTGGCCGCAAAAGCGCAGGATTGCTTCAGGCCCTATTCTGGTCCCGGGCGGCAGGCTGAGCCTGCGGTTAATTCTTCTTCCTGATGGGAAAATAGAGTGACCTGTGCCTGTCCCAACACCTAGAGCTAGTCTCTCATTGGTTTCCCCTCTTCCCGTTCATCCTCAGGACAAATTGCAACCTGTACGGAACAGGAGGTTAAAGGTGCTGATTCTCCAAGGAGGGAGATTGCTAGTAAAGCCGCTGGAATGGCGAACCCGAGCACAAGGAGATGAGAAATGAGGTGCGTTTTAGAAACCTTTCCCGATCACACGGTGTGCCATTTTCTGGGTTTCTCATGCATGTTTTCGATGTAGGAAGATGCCCTTGATCCTGGAGATTTGGGACCCATGGGATGGGCACCACGCAGTATTAATTTAAAGGGTCTGCGTTTGCTCACCCAACCTCAGCAAACCTCCCAGCCCCAAGAGTGTCCACCCTTATGTCTCAATCAGCTGTGGGTCTAGATATGGTCAATCCAGGTAGCATCACTGCCCCTAAACGAATTTTGTAAGAATTTCTCTCTCTTTCACTGTCTTTTTTTCACAGGTTTTTAAAAGTAATTCATTTTTATAATGGGGTTTAGCTGCTTTTCACTGCTGTGTTTATGTCACTTTACACCCACTTGACTCACTTACAGAGAGATATCAATACATAGGTTTTAAGATTCTTACTAGTCACATATATTCTTGGACGGTGAATCGGGGGTGTTCAGTCGAATTCACTGAGCAAGGAGTAGGTCTTGTCTAGTACATATTGGGTTTATGGAACGGTATCTGACCTAATTTGAAACCCTTGTTTTATGCATCACCCCACCTCACCTTTCCCGTTAAGCAGCCATAGTGTGTTTTCTAAACGTGTGACTCTGTTCTGTTTTTTAATTCAGTTCAAGGGTAGCGGTTTTTACATTCCCTCTATAAGTGATATCTTATGATAAGTGTCTTTTTCTGTGTGACTTATTTCACTTAGAATCGTCGTACCTAAATCCACTCATCATGCTGCTACTAGCCTTATGACGTTGATTTCATGGCTGAGTGATATTCCATTGTACATAAGGACCACAACTTCTTTATCCATTTTTCTCTTTCCTGAGATATTTAAGGTGTAACGAAGTGGAGGTTCTTGTCAACAGAGCAGCCCTAAACGTTGGGGTGCCTGTGTCTTGCTGATTTTTAGTTTTCCCAATTTATACGTCCATGAGTGGAAGTGCCCTATGCTCTCTAAGCTGAGTTTTTTAGATGTTTCAGGACACACCGTACACTTGTCCAGAGTGGCTGTTGGCCATTTACCTCCCGCCCATCAGCGTAGCAAGGCTCCCGTTTCTCCATGGCCTGTCCTGCACTTCTGGTTTTGACACTTTATTCAGCATTGCCCTTTTGACCGATGGGAAGCGAGACTTCTTTGTAGCGCTGATTTGCCTTTCCAGGTTGCTTGCTTGGCCAAAAAGGGCGTATGCGTTTTTTCCTGAATATATTCAGGAAAAAACGCATACGCCCTTTTTGGCCAAAGGCATCATTGTCGAGGTTTTGCCGCTTTTCCTGTGCTTTAAAGGCGATTCGAATCTCCCTCCTGAAATCTGTTTCCTGCAATTCTGCCTTGCTTTCAAATCCTCTTCGTTGCCTTCCCTCAATATATTTGTGGACGAGAGTGGTCATTTATAAGTCTGCAGGTTTGTGAATTGCAGTGCCCCTGAGCTCCATTTTTCAACTCGCTTTCTTGGGAGCTGGCCGCAAAAGCGCAGGATTGCTTCAGGCCCTATTCTGGTTCCGGGCGGCAGGCTGAGCCTGTGCTTAATTCTTCTTCCTGATGGGAAAATAGAGTGACCTGTGCCTGTCCCAACACCTAGAGCTAGACTCTCATTGTTTCCCCCTTTTCCCGTTCATCCTCAGGACAAATTGCAACCTGTACGGAACAGGAGGTTAAAGGTGCTGATTCTCCAATGAGGGAGACTGCTAGTAAAGCAGCTGGAATGGCGAATTCGAGCACAAGGAGATGAGAAATGAGGTGCGTTTTAGAAACCCTTCCCGATCACACAGTGTGCCATCTTCTGGGTTTCTCATGCATGTTTTCGATGTAGGAAGATGCCCTTGAACCTGGAGATTTGGGACCCATGGGATGGGTACCACGCAATATTACTTTAAAGGGTCTGCGTTTCCTCACCCAACCTCAGCAAACCTCTCAGCCCCCAGAGTGTCCACCCTTATGTCTCAATCAGCTGTGGGTCTAGATATGGTCAATCCAGGTAGCATCACTGCCCCTAAACGAATTTTGTAAGAATTTCTCTCTCTTTCACTGTCTTTTTTTCACAGGTTTTTAAAAGTAATTGATTTTTATAATGGGGTTTAGCTGCTTTTCACTGCTGTGTTTATGTCACTTTACACCCACTTGACTCACTTACAGAGAGAAAGCAATACATAGGTTTTAAGATTCTTACTAGTCAGATATATTCTTGTGCCGTGAATAGGGGGTGTTGAGTCCAATTCACTGAGCAAGGAGTAGGTCTTGTCTATTACATATTGGGTTTATGGAACGGTATCTGAGCTAGTTTGAAACCCTTGTTTTATGCATCACTCCACCTCACCTTTCCCGTTAAGCAGCCATAGTGTGTTTTCTAAACGTGTGACTCTGTTCTGTTTTGTAATTCAGTTCAAGGGTAGCGGTTTTTACATTCCCTCTATAACTGATATCTTATGATAAGTGTCTTTTTCTGTGTGACTTATTTCACTTAGAATCGTAGTACCTAAATCCACTCATCATGGTGCTACTAACCTTATGACGTTGATTTCATGGCTGAGTGATATTCCATTGTACATAAGGACCACAACTTCTTTATCCATTTTTCTCTTTCCTGGGATATTTAAGGTGTAACGAAGTGGAGGTTCTTGTCAACAGAGCAGCCCTAAACTTTGGGGTGCCTGTGTCTTGCTGGTTTTTAATTTTCCCACTTTATACGCCCATGAGTGGAAGTGCCCTATGCTCTCTAAGCTGAGTTTTTTAGATGTTTCAGGACACACCGTACACTTCTCCAGAGTGGCTGTTGGCAATTTACATCCCGCCCATCAGCGTAGCAAGGCTCCCGTTTCTCCATGGCCTGTCCTGCATTTCTGGTTTTGACACTTTATTCAGCATGGCCCTTTTGACCGATGGGAAGCGAGACTTCTTTGTAGCGCTGATTTGCCTTTCCAGGTTGCTTGCTTGGCCAAAAAGGGCGTATGCGTTTTTTCCTGAATATATTCAGGAAAAAACGCATACGCCCTTTTTGGCCAAGGGCATCATTGTCGAGGTTTTGCCGCTTTTCCTGTGCTTTAAAGGCGATTCGAATCTCCCTCCTGAAATCTGTTTCCTGCAATTCTGCCTTGCTTTCAAATCCTCTTCGTTGCTTTCCCTCAATATATTTGTGGACGAGAGTGATCATTTATAAGTCTGCAGGTTTGTGAATTGCAGTGCCCCTGAGCTCCATTTTTCAACTCGCTTTCTTGGGAGCTGGCCGCAAAAGCGCAGGATTGCTTCAGGCCCTATTCTGGTCCCGGGCGGCAGGCTGAGCCTGTGCTTAATTCTTCTTCCTGATGGGAAAATAGAGTGAACTGTGCCTGTCCCAACACCTAGAGCTAGTCTCTCATTGTTTTCCCCTCTTCTCGTTCATCCTCAGGACAAATTGCAACCTGTACGGAACAGGAGGTTAAAGGTGATGATTCTCCAAGGAGGGAGGTTGCTAGTAAAGCAGCTGGAATGGCGAACCCGAGCACAAGGAGATGAGAAATGAGGTGCGTTTAGAAACCTTTCGCGATCACACGGTGTACCATCTTCTGGGTTTCTCATGCATGTTTTCGATGTAGGAAGATGCCCTTGAACCTGGAGATTGGGACCCATGGGATGGGTACCACGCAATATTACTTTAAAGGGTCTGCGTTTCCTCACCCAACCTCAGCAAACCTCTCAGCCCCCAGAGTGTCCACCCTTATGTCTCAATCAGCTGTGGGTCTAGATATGGTCAATCCAGGTAGCATCACTGCCCCTAAACGAATTTTGTAAGAATTTCTCTCTCTTTCACTGTCTTTTTTTCACAGGTTTTTAAAAGTAATTGATTTTTGTAATGGGGTTTAGCTGCTTTTCACTGCTGTGTTTATGTCACTTTACACCCACTTGACTCACTTACAGAGAGAAAGCAATACATAGGTTTTAAGATTCTTACTAGTCAGATATATTCTTGTGCCGTGAATAGGGGGTGTTGAGTCCAATTCACTGAGCAAGGAGTAGGTCTTGTCTATTACATATTGGGTTTATGGAACGGTATCTGAGCTAGTTTGAAACCCTTGTTTTATGCATCACTCCACCTCACCTTTCCCGTTAAGCAGCCATAGTGTGTTTTCTAAACGTGTGACTCTGTTCTGTTTTGTAATTCAGTTCAAGGGTAGCGGTTTTTACATTCCCTCTATAACTGATATCTTATGATAAGTGTCTTTTTCTGTGTGACTTATTTCACTTAGAATCGTAGTACCTAAATCCACTCATCATGGTGCTACTAACCTTATGACGTTGATTTCATGGCTGAGTGATATTCCATTGTACATAAGGACCACAACTTCTTTATCCATTTTTCTCTTTCCTGGGATATTTAAGGTGTAACGAAGTGGAGGTTCTTGTCAACAGAGCAGCCCTAAACTTTGGGGTGCCTGTGTCTTGCTGGTTTTTAATTTTCCCACTTTATACGCCCATGAGTGGAAGTGCCCTATGCTCTCTAAGCTGAGTTTTTTAGATGTTTCAGGACACACCGTACACTTCTCCAGAGTGGCTGTTGGCAATTTACATCCCGCCCATCAGCGTAGCAAGGCTCCCGTTTCTCCATGGCCTGTCCTGCATTTCTGGTTTTGACACTTTATTCAGCATGGCCCTTTTGACCGATGGGAAGCGAGACTTCTTTGTAGCGCTGATTTGCCTTTCCAGGTTGCTTGCTTGGCCAAAAAGGGCGTATGCGTTTTTTCCTGAATATATTCAGGAAAAAACGCATACGCCCTTTTTGGCCAAGGGCATCATTGTCGAGGTTTTGCCGCTTTTCCTGTGCTTTAAAGGCGATTCGAATCTCCCTCCTGAAATCTGTTTCCTGCAATTCTGCCTTGCTTTCAAATCCTCTTCGTTGCTTTCCCTCAATATATTTGTGGACGAGAGTGATCATTTATAAGTCTGCAGGTTTGTGAATTGCAGTGCCCCTGAGCTCCATTTTTCAACTCGCTTTCTTGGGAGCTGGCCGCAAAAGCGCAGGATTGCTTCAGGCCCTATTCTGGTCCCGGGCGGCAGGCTGAGCCTGTGCTTAATTCTTCTTCCTGATGGGAAAATAGAGTGAACTGTGCCTGTCCCAACACCTAGAGCTAGTCTCTCATTGTTTTCCCCTCTTCTCGTTCATCCTCAGGACAAATTGCAACCTGTACGGAACAGGAGGTTAAAGGTGATGATTCTCCAAGGAGGGAGGTTGCTAGTAAAGCAGCTGGAATGGCGAACCCGAGCACAAGGAGATGAGAAATGAGGTGCGTTTAGAAACCTTTCGCGATCACACGGTGTACCATCTTCTGGGTTTCTCATGCATGTTTTCGATGTAGGAAGATGCCATTGAACCTGGAGATTTGGAACCCATGGGATGGGTACCACGCAGTGTTACTTTAAAGGGTCTGCGTTTCCTCACCCAACCTCACCAAACCTCTCAGCCCCAAGAGTGTCCACCCTTATGTCTCAATCAGCTGTGGGTCTAGATATGGTCAATCCAGGTAGCATAACTGGCCCTAAAAGAATTTTGTAAGAATTTCTCTCTCTTTCACTGTCTTTTTTTCACAGGTTTTTAAAAGTAATTGATTTTTATAATGGGGTTTAGCTGCTTTTCACTGCTGTGTTTATGTCACTTTACACCCACATGACTCACTTACAGAGAGATATCAATACATAGGTTTTAAGATTCTTACTAGTCAGATATATTCTTGGGCCGTGAATAGGGGGTTTTGAGTCCAATTCACTGAGCAAGGAGTAGGTCTTGTCTAGTACATATTGGGTTTATGGAACGGTATCTGAGCTAATTTGAAACCCTTGTTTTATGCATCACCCCACCTCACCTTTCCCGTTAAGCAGCCATAGTGTGTTTTCTAAACGTGTGACTCTGTTCTGTTTTGTAATTCAGTTCAAGGGTAGCGGTTTTTACATTCCCTCTATAAGTGATATCTTATGATAAGTGTCTTTTTCTGTGTGACTTATTTCACTTAGAATCGTCGTACCTAAATACACTCATCATGCTGCTACTAGCCTTATGACGTTGATTTCATGGCTGAGTGATATTCCATTGTACATAAGGACCACAACATCTTTATCCATTTTTCTCTTTCCTGGGATTTTTAAGGTGTAACGAAGTTGGAGGTTCTTGTCAACAGAGCAGCCCTAAACATTGGGGTGCCTGTGTCTTGCTGGTTTTTAATTTTCCCACTTTATACGCCCATGAGTGGAAGTGCCCTATGCTCTCTAAGCTGAGTTTTTTAGATGTTTCAGGACACACCGTACACTTCTCCAGGGTGGCTGTTGGCAATTTACATCCCACCCATCAGCGTAGCAAGGCTCCCGTTTCTCCATGGCCTGTCCTGCATTTCTGGTTTTGACACTTTATTCAGCATGGCCCTTTTGACCGATGGGAAGCGAGACTTCTTTGTAGCGCTGATTTGCCTTTCCAGGTTGCTTGGTTGGCCAAAAAGGGCGTATGCGTTTTTTCCTGAATATATTCAGGAAAAAACGCATACGCCCTTTTTGGCCAAGGGCATCATTGACGAGGTTTTGCCGCTTTTCCTGTGCTTTAAAGGCGATTCGAATCTCCCTCCTGAAATCTGTTTCCTGCAATTCTGCCTTGCTTTCAAATCCTCTTCGTTGCCTTCCCTCAATATATTTGTGGACGAGAGTGATCATTTATAAGTCTGCAGGTTTGTGAATTGCAGTGCCCCTGAGCTCCATTTTTCAACTCGCTTTCTTGGGAGCTGGCCGCAAAAGCGCAGGATTGCTTCAGGCCCTATTCTGGTCCCGGGCGGCAGGCTGAGCCTGTGCTTAATTCTTCTTCCTGATGGGAAAATAGAGTGACCTGTGCCTGTCCCAACACCTAGAGCTAGTCTCTCATTGGTTCCCCCTTCTTCCCGTTCATCCTCAGGACAAATTGCAACCTGTACGGAACAGGAGGTTAAAGGTGCTGATTCTCCAAGGAGGGAGATTGCTAGTAATGCGGCTGGAATGGCGAACCCGAGCACAAGGAGATGAGAAATGAGGTGCGTTTTAGAAACCTTTCCCGATCACACGGTGTACCATCTTCTGGGTTTCTCATGCATGTTTTCGATGTAGGAAGATGCCCTTGAACCTGGAGATTTGGGACCCATGGGATGGGTACCACGCAGTATTACTTTAAAGGGTCTGCGTTTGCTCACCCAACCTCACCAAACCTCTCAGCCCCAAGAGTGTCCACCCTTATGTCTCAATCAGCTGTGGGTCTAGATATGGTCAATCCAGGTAGCATAACTGCCCCTAAAAGAATTTTGTAAGAATTTCTCTCTCTTTCACTGTCTTTTTTTCACAGGTTTTTAAAAGTAATTGATTTTTATAATGGGGTTTAGCTGCTTTTCACTGCTGTGTTTATGTCACTTTACACCCACATGACTCACTTACAGAGAGATATCAATACATAGGTTTTAAGATTCTTACTAGTCAGATATATTCTTGGGCCGTGAATAGGGGGTTTTGAGTCCAATTCACTGAGCAAGGAGTAGGTCTTGTCTAGTACATATTGGGTTTATGGAACGGTATCTGAGCTAATTTGAAACCCTTGTTTTATGCATCACCCCACCTCACCTTTCCCGTTAAGCAGCCATAGTGTGTTTTCTAAACGTGTGACTCTGTTCTGTTTTGTAATTCAGTTCAAGGGTAGCGGTTTTTACATTCCCTCTATAAGTGATATCTTATGATAAGTGTCTTTTTCTGTGTGACTTATTTCACTTAGAATCGTCGTACCTAAATACACTCATCATGCTGCTACTAGCCTTATGACGTTGATTTCATGGCTGAGTGATATTCCATTGTACATAAGGACCACAACATCTTTATCCATTTTTCTCTTTCCTGGGATTTTTAAGGTGTAACGAAGTTGGAGGTTCTTGTCAACAGAGCAGCCCTAAACATTGGGGTGCCTGTGTCTTGCTGGTTTTTAATTTTCCCACTTTATACGCCCATGAGTGGAAGTGCCCTATGCTCTCTAAGCTGAGTTTTTTAGATGTTTCAGGACACACCGTACACTTCTCCAGGGTGGCTGTTGGCAATTTACATCCCACCCATCAGCGTAGCAAGGCTCCCGTTTCTCCATGGCCTGTCCTGCATTTCTGGTTTTGACACTTTATTCAGCATGGCCCTTTTGACCGATGGGAAGCGAGACTTCTTTGTAGCGCTGATTTGCCTTTCCAGGTTGCTTGGTTGGCCAAAAAGGGCGTATGCGTTTTTTCCTGAATATATTCAGGAAAAAACGCATACGCCCTTTTTGGCCAAGGGCATCATTGACGAGGTTTTGCCGCTTTTCCTGTGCTTTAAAGGCGATTCGAATCTCCCTCCTGAAATCTGTTTCCTGCAATTCTGCCTTGCTTTCAAATCCTCTTCGTTGCCTTCCCTCAATATATTTGTGGACGAGAGTGATCATTTATAAGTCTGCAGGTTTGTGAATTGCAGTGCCCCTGAGCTCCATTTTTCAACTCGCTTTCTTGGGAGCTGGCCGCAAAAGCGCAGGATTGCTTCAGGCCCTATTCTGGTCCCGGGCGGCAGGCTGAGCCTGTGCTTAATTCTTCTTCCTGATGGGAAAATAGAGTGACCTGTGCCTGTCCCAACACCTAGAGCTAGTCTCTCATTGGTTCCCCCTTCTTCCCGTTCATCCTCAGGACAAATTGCAACCTGTACGGAACAGGAGGTTAAAGGTGCTGATTCTCCAAGGAGGGAGATTGCTAGTAATGCGGCTGGAATGGCGAACCCGAGCACAAGGAGATGAGAAATGAGGTGCGTTTTAGAAACCTTTCCCGATCACACGGTGTACCATCTTCTGGGTTTCTCATGCATGTTTTCGATGTAGGAAGATGCCCTTGAACCTGGAGATTTGGGACCCATGGGATGGGTACCACGCAGTATTACTTTAAAGGGTCTGCGTTTGCTCACCCAACCTCACCAAACCTCTCAGCCCCAAGAGTGTCCACCCTTATGTCTCAATCAGCTGTGGGTCTAGATATGGTCAATCCAGGTAGCATAACTGCCCCTAAAAGAATTTTGTAAGAATTTCTCTCTCTTTCACTGTCTTTTTTTCACAGGTTTTTAAAAGTAATTGATTTTTATAATGGGGTTTAGCTGCTTTTCACTGCTGTGTTTATGTCACTTTACACCCACATGACTCACTTACAGAGAGATATCAATACATAGGTTTTAAGATTCTTACTAGTCAGATATATTCTTGGGCCGTGAATAGGGGGTTTCGAGTCCAATTCACTGAGCAAGGAGTAGGTCTTGTCTAGTACATATTGGGTTTATGGAACGGTATCTGAGCTAATTTGAAACCCTTGTTTTATGCATCACCCCACCTCACCTTTCCCGTTAAGCAGCCATAGTGTGTTTTCTAAACGTGTGACTCTGTTCTGTTTTGTAATTCAGTTCAAGGGTAGCGGTTTTTACAATCCCTCTATAAGTGATATCTTATGATAAGTGTCTTTTTCTGTGTGACTTATTTCACTTAGAATCGTCGTACCTAAATACACTCATCATGCTGCTACTAGCCTTATGACGTTGATTTCATGGCTGAGTGATATTCCATTGTACATAAGGACCACAACATCTTTATCCATTTTTCTCTTTCCTGGGATTTTTAAGGTGTAACGAAGTTGGAGGTTCTTGTCAACAGAGCAGCCCTAAACATTGGGGTGCCTGTGTCTTGCTGGTTTTTAATTTTCCCACTTTATACGCCCATGAGTGGAAGTGCCCTATGCTCTCTAAGCTGAGTTTTTTAGATGTTTCAGGACACACCGTACACTTCTCCAGGGTGGCTGTTGGCAATTTACATCCCACCCATCAGCGTAGCAAGGCTCCCGTTTCTCCATGGCCTGTCCTGCATTTCTGGTTTTGACACTTTATTCAGCATGGCCCTTTTGACCGATGGGAAGCGAGACTTCTTTGTAGCGCTGATTTGCCTTTCCAGGTTGCTTGGTTGGCCAAAAAGGGCGTATGCGTTTTTTCCTGAATATATTCAGGAAAAAACGCATACGCCCTTTTTGGCCAAGGGCATCATTGACGAGGTTTTGCCGCTTTTCCTGTGCTTTAAAGGCGATTCGAATCTCCCTCCTGAAATCTGTTTCCTGCAATTCTGCCTTGCTTTCAAATCCTCTTCGTTGCCTTCCCTCAATATATTTGTGGACGAGAGTGATCATTTATAAGTCTGCAGGTTTGTGAATTGCAGTGCCCCTGAGCTCCATTTTTCAACTCGCTTTCTTGGGAGCTGGCCGCAAAAGCGCAGGATTGCTTCAGGCCCTATTCTGGTCCCGGGCGGCAGGCTGAGCCTGTGCTTAATTCTTCTTCCTGATGGGAAAATAGAGTGACCTGTGCCTGTCCCAACACCTAGAGCTAGTCTCTCATTGGTTCCCCCTTCTTCCCGTTCATCCTCAGGACAAATTGCAACCTGTACGGAACAGGAGGTTAAAGGTGCTGATTCTCCAAGGAGGGAGATTGCTAGTAATGCGGCTGGAATGGCGAACCCGAGCACAAGGAGATGAGAAATGAGGTGCGTTTTAGAAACCTTTCCCGATCACACGGTGTACCATCTTCTGGGTTTCTCATGCATGTTTTCGATGTAGGAAGATGCCCTTGAACCTGGAGATTTGGGACCCATGGGATGGGTACCACGCAGTATTACTTTAAAGGGTCTGCGTTTGCTCACCCAACCTCACCAAACCTCTCAGCCCCAAGAGTGTCCACCCTTATGTCTCAATCAGCTGTGGGTCTAGATATGGTCAATCCAGGTAGCATCACTGCCCCTAAACGAATTTTGTAAGAAATTCTCTCTCTTTCACTGTCTTTGTTTCACAGGTTTTTAAAAGTAATTGATTTTTATAATGGGGTTTAGCTGCTTTTCACTGCTGTGTTTATTCCACTTTACACCCACTTGACTCACTTACAAAGAGATATCAATACATAGGTTTTAAGATTCTTACTAGTCAGATATATTCTTGGGCCGTGAATAGGGGGTGTTGAGTCCAATTCACTGAGCAAGGAGTAGGTCTTGTCTATTACATATTGGGTTTATGGAACGGTATCTGAGCTAATTTGAAACCCTTGTTTTATGCATCACCCCACCTCACCTTTCCCGTTAAGCAGCCATAGTGTGTTTTCTAAACGTGTGACTCTGTTCTGTTTTGTAATTCAGTTCAAGGGTAGCGGTTTTTACATTCCCTCTATAAGTGATATCTTATGATAAGTGTCTTTTTCTGTGTGACTTATTTCACTTAGAATCTTCGTACCTAAATCCACTCATCATGCTGCTACTAGCCTTATGACGTTGATTTCATGGCTGAGTGATATTCCATTGTACATAAAGACCACAACATCTTTATCCATTTTTCTCTTTCCTGGGATATTTAAGGTGTAACGAAGTTGGAGGTTCTTGTCAACAGAGCAGCCCTAAACTTTGGGGTGCCTGTGTCTTGCTGGTTTTTAATTTTCCCACTTTATACGCCCATGAGTGGAAGTGCCCTATGCTCTCTAAGCTGAGTTTTTTAGATGTTTCACGACACACCGTACACTTCTCCAGAGTGGCTGTTGGCAATTTACATCCCGCCTATCAGCGTAGCAAGCCTCCCGTTTCTCCATGGCCTGCCCTGCATTTCTGGTTTTGACACTTTATTCAGCATGGCCCTTTTGACCGATGGGAAGCGAGACTTCTTTGTAGCGCTGATTTGCCTTTCCAGGTTGCTTGCTTGGCCAAAAAGGGCGTATGCGTTTTTTCCTGAATATATTCAGGAAAAAACGCATACGCCCTTTTTGGCCAAGGGCATCATTGTCGAGGTTTTGCCGCTTTTCCTGTGCTTTAAAGGCGATTCGAATCTCCCTCCTGAAATCTGTTTCCTGCAATTCTGCCTTGCTTTCAAATCCTCTTCGTTGCCTTCCCTCAATATATTTGTGGACGAGAGTGGTCATTTATAAGTCTGCAGGTTTGTGAATTGCAGTGCCCCTGAGCTCCATTTTTCAACTCGCTTTCTTGGGAGCTGGCCGCAAAAGCGCAGGATTGCTTCAGGCCCTATTCTGGTCCCGTGCGGCAGGCTGAGCCTGTGCTTAATTCTTCTTCCTGATGGGAAAATAGAGTGAACTGTGCCTGTCCCAACACCTAGAGCTAGTCTCTCATTGTTTTCCCCTCTTCTCGTTCATCCTCAGGACAAATTGCAACCTGTACGGAACAGGAGGTTAAAGGTGATGATTCTCCAAGGAGGGAGGTTGCTAGTAAAGCAGCTGGAATGGCGAACCCGAGCACAAGGAGATGAGAAATGAGGTGCGTTTAGAAACCTTTCGCGATCACACGGTGTACCATCTTCTGAGTTTCTCATGCATGTTTTCAATGTAGGAAGATGCCCTTGAACCTGGAGATTTGGGACCCATGGGATGGGTACCACGCAGTATTACTTTAAAGGGTCTTTGTTTCCTCACCCAACCTCACCAAACCTCTCAGCCCCAAGAGTGTCCACCCTTATGTCTCAATCAGCTGTGGGTCTAGATATGGTCAACCCAGGTAGCATAACTGCCCCTAAACGAATTTTGTAAGAATTTCTCTCTCTTTCACTGTCTTTTTTTCACAGGTTTTTAAAAGTAATTGATTTTTATAATGGGGTTTAGCTGCTTTTCACTGCTGTGTTTATGCCAGTTTACACCCACTTGTCTCACTTACAAAGAGATATCAATACATAGGTTTTAAGATTCTTAGTAGTCAGATATATTCTTGGGCTGTGAATAGGGGGTGTTGAGTCCAATTCACTGAGCAAGGAGTAGGTCTTGTCTATAACATATTGGGTTTATGTAACGGTATCTGAGCTAATTTGAAACCCTTGTTTTATGCATCACCCCACCTCACCTTTCCCGTTAAGCAGCCATAGTGTGTTTTCTAAACGTGTGACTCTGTTCTGTTTTGTAATTCAGTTCATGGGTAGCGGTTTTTACATTCCCTCTATAAGTGATATCTTATGATAAGTGTCTTTTTCTGTGTGACTTATTTCACTTAGAATCGTCGTACCTAAATCCACTCATCATGCTGCTACTAGCCTTATGACGTTGATTTCATGGCTGAGTGATATTCCATTGTACATAAGGACCACAACTTATTTATCCATTTTTCTCTATCCTGAGATATTTAAGGTGTAACGAAGTGGAGGTTCTTGTCAACAGAGCAGCCCTAAACGTTGGGGTGCCTGTGTCTTGCTGATTTTTAGTTTTCCCAATTTATACGCCCTTGAGTGGAAGTGCCCTATGCTCTCTAAGCTGAGTTTTTTAGATGTTTCACGACACACCGTACACTTCTCCAGAGTGGCTGTTGGCAATTTACATCCCTCCCATCAGCGTAGCAAGCCTCCCGTTTCTCCATGGCCTGCCCTGCATTTCTGGTTTTGACACTTTATTCAGCATGGCCCTTTTGACCGATGGGAAGCGTGACTTCTTTGTAGCGCTGATTTGCCTTTCCAGGTTGCTTGCTTGGCCAAAAAGGGCGTATGCGTTTTTTCCTGAATATATTCAGGAAAAAACGCATACGCCCTTTTTGGCCAAGGGCATCATTGTCGAGGTTTTGCCGCTTTTCCTGTGCTTTAAAGGCGATTCGAATCTCCCTCCTGAAATCTGTTTCCTGCAATTCTGCCTTGCTTTCAAATCCTCTTCGTTGCCTTCCCTCAATATATTTGTGGACGAGAGTGATCATTTATAAGTTTGCAGGTTTGTGAATTGCAGTGCCCCTGAGCTCCATTTTTCAACTCGCTTTCTTGGGAGCTGGCCGCAAAAGCGCAGGATTGCTTCAGGCCCTATTCTGGTCCCGGGCGGCAGGCTGAGCCTGTGCTTAATTCTTCTTCCTGATGGGAAAATAGAGTGACCTGTGCCTGTCCCAACACCTAGAGCTAGTCTCTCATTGTTTTCCCCTCTTCTCGTTCATCCTCAGGACAAATTGCAACCTGTACGGAACAGGAGGTTAAAGGTGATGATTCTCCAAGGAGGGAGGTTGCTAGTAAAGCAGCTGGAATGGCGAACCCGAGCACAAGGAGATGAGAAAGGAGGTGCGTTTTAGAAACCTTTCGCGATCACACGGTGTACCATCTTCTGGGTTTCTCATGCATGTTTTCGATGTAGGAAGATGCCCTAGAACCTGGAGATTTGGAACCCATGGGATGGGTACCACGCAGTATTACTTTAAAGGGTCTGCGTTTCCTCACCCAACCTCACCAAACCTCTCAGCCCCAAGAGTGTCCACCCTTATGTCTCAATCAGCTGTGGGTCTAGATATGGTCAATCCAGGTAGCATCACTGCCCCTAAACGAATTTTGTAAGAATTTCTCTCTCTTTCACTGTCTTTTTTTCACAGGTTTTTAAAAGTAATTGATTTTTATAATGGGGTTTAGCTGCTTTTCACTGCTGTGTTTATGCCACTTTACACCCACTTGACTCCCTTACAAAGAGATATCAATACATAGGTTTTAAGTTTCTTACTAGTCAGATATATTCTTGGGCCGTGAATAGGGGGTGTTGAGTCCAATTCACTGAGCAAGGAGTAGGTCTTGTCTATTACATATTGGGTTTATGGAACGGTATCTGAGCTAATTTGAAACCCTTGTTTTATGCATCACCCCACCTCACCTTTCCCGTTAAGCAGCCATAGTGTGTTTTCTAAACGTGTGACTCTGTTCTGTTTTGTAATTCAGTTCATGGGTAGCGGTTTTTACATTCCCTCTATAAGTGATATCTTATGATAAGTGTCTTTTTCTGTGTGACTTATTTCACTTAGAATCGTCGTACCTAAATCCACTCATCATGCTGCTACTAGCCTTATGACGTTGATTTCATGGCTGAGTGATATTCCATTGTACATAAGGACCACAACTTATTTATCAATTTTTCTCTATCCTGAGATATTTAAGGTGTAACGAAGTGGAGGTTCTTGTCAACAGAGCAGCCCTAAACATTGGGGTGCCTGTGTCTTGCTGGTTTTTAATTTTCCCACTTTATACGCCCATGAGTGGAAGTGCCCTATGCTCTCTAAGCTGCGTTTTTTAGATGTTTCAGGACACACCGTACACTTCTCCAGGGTGGCTTTTGGCAATTTACATCCCACCCATCAGCGTAGCAA
Organism: Balaenoptera physalus; assembly: GCF_965194825.1. Lineage (NCBI taxonomy): Eukaryota > Metazoa > Chordata > Mammalia > Artiodactyla > Balaenopteridae > Balaenoptera > Balaenoptera physalus. The sequence continues at coordinate 59,144 of NW_028125493.1, read as the reverse complement.
GGCTCCCGTTTCTCCATGGCATGTCCTGCATTTCAGGTTTTGACACTTTATTCAGCATGGCCCTTTTGACCGATGGGAAGCGCGACTTCTTTGTAGCGCTGATTTGCCTTTCCAGGTTGCTTGGTTGGCCAAAAAGGGCGTATGCGTTTTTTCCTGAATATATTCAGGAAAAAACGCATACGCCCTTTTTGGCCAAGGGCATCATTGACGAGGTTTTGCCGCTTTTCCTGTGCTTTAAAGGCGATTCGAATCTCCCTCCTGAAATCTGTTTCCTGCAATTCTGCCTTGCTTTCAAATCCTCTTCGTTGCCTTCCCTCAATATATTTGTGGACGAGAGTGATCATTTATAAGTCTGCAGGTTTGTGAATTGCAGTGCCCCTGAGCTCCATTTTTCAACTCGCTTTCTTGGGAGCTGGCCGCAAAAGCGCAGGATTGCTTCAGGCCCTATTCTGGTCCCGGGCGGCAGGCTGAGCCTGTGCTTAATTCTTCTTCCTGATGGGAAAATAGAGTGAACTGTGCCTGTCCCAACACCTAGAGCTAGTCTCTCATTGTTTTCCCCTCTTCTCGTTCATCCTCAGGACAAATTGCAACCTGTACGGAACAGGAGGTTAAAGGTGATGATTCTCCAAGGAGGGAGGTTGCTAGTAAAGCAGCTGGAATGGCGAACCCGAGCACAAGGAGATGAGAAATGAGGTGCGTTTAGAAACCTTTCGCGATCACACGGTGTACCATCTTCTGAGTTTCTCATGCATGTTTTCGATGTAGGAAGATGCCCTTGAACCTGGAGATTTGGGACCCATGGGATGGGTACCACGCAGTATTACTTTAAAGGGTCTTTGTTTCCTCACCCAACCTCACCAAACCTCTCAGCCCCAAGAGTGTCCACCCTTATGTCTCAATCAGCTCTGGGTCTAGATATGGTCAACCCAGGTAGCATAACTGCCCCTAAACGAATTTTGTAAGAATTTCTCTCTCTTTCACTGTCTTTTTTTCACAGGTTTTTAAAAGTAATTGATTTTTATAATGGGGTTTAGCTGCTTTTCACTGCTGTGTTTATGCCAGTTTACACCCACTTGTCTCACTTACAAAGAGATATCAATACATAGGTTTTAAGATTCTTAGTAGTCAGATATATTCTTGGGCTGTGAATAGGGGGTGTTGAGTCCAATTCACTGAGCAAGGAGTAGGTCTTGTCTATAACATATTGGGTTTATGGAACGGTATCTGAGCTAATTTGAAACCCTTGTTTTATGCATCACCCCACCTCACCTTTCCCGTTAAGCAGCCATAGTGTGTTTTCTAAACGTGTGACTCTGTTCTGTTTTGTAATTCAGTTCATGGGTAGCGGTTTTTACATTCCCTCTATAAGTGATATCTTATGATAAGTGTCTTTTTCTGTGTGACTTATTTCACTTAGAATCGTCGTACCTAAATCCACTCATCATGCTGCTACTAGCCTTATGACGTTGATTTCATGGCTGAGTGATATTCCATTGTACATAAGGACCACAACTTATTTATCCATTTTTCTCTATCCTGAGATATTTAAGGTGTAACGAAGTGGAGGTTCTTGTCAACAGAGCAGCCCTAAACGTTGGGGTGCCTGTGTCTTGCTGATTTTTAGTTTTCCCAATTTATACGCCCTTGAGTGGAAGTGCCCTATGCTCTCTAAGCTGAGTTTTTTAGATGTTTCACGACACACCGTACACTTCTCCAGAGTGGCTGTTGGCAATTTACATCCCGCCCATCAGCGTAGCAAGCCTCCCGTTTCTCCATGGCCTGCCCTGCATTTCTGGTTTTGACACTTTATTCAGCATGGCCCTTTTGACCGATGGGAAGCGAGACTTCTTTGTAGCGCTGATTTGCCTTTCCAGGTTGCTTGCTTGGCCAAAAAGGGCGTATGCGTTTTTTCCTGAATATATTCAGGAAAAAACGCATACGCCCTTTTTGGCCAAGGGCATCATTGTCGAGGTTTTGCCGCTTTTCCTGTGCTTTAAAGGCGATTCGAATCTCCCTCCTGAAATCTGTTTCCTGCAATTCTGCCTTGCTTTCAAATCCTCTTCGTTGCCTTCCCTCAATATATTTGTGGACGAGAGTGGTCATTTATAAGTCTGCAGGTTTGTGAATTGCAGTGCCCCTGAGCTCCATTTTTCAACTCGCTTTCTTGGGAGCTGGCCGCAAAAGCGCAGGATTGCTTCAGGCCCTATTCTGGTCGCGGGCGGCAGGCTGAGCCTGTGCTTAATTCTTCTTCCTGATGGGAAAATAGAGTGACCTGTGCCTGTCCCAACATCTAGTGCTAGTCTCTCATTGTTTTCCCCTCTTCTCGTTCATCCTCAGGACAAATTGCAACCTGTACGGAACAGGAGGTTAAAGGTGATGATTCTCCAAGGAGGGAGGTTGCTAGTAAAGCAGCTGGAATGGCGAATTCGAGCACAAGGAGATGAGAAATGAGGTGCGTTTTAGAAACCTTTCCCGATCACACAGTGTGCCATCTTCTGGTTTTATCATGCATGTTTTCGATGTAGGAAGATGCCCTTGAACCTGGAGATTTGGGACCCATGGGATGGGTACCACGCAGTATTACTTTAAAGGGTCTGCGTTTCCTCACCCAACCTCACCAAACCTCTCAGCCCCAAGAGTGTCCACCCTTATGTCTCAATCAGCTGTGGGTCTAGATATGGTCAATCCAGGTAGCATAACTGCCCCTAAACGAATTTTGTAAGAATTTCTCTCTCTTTCACTGTCTTTTTTTCACAGGTTTTTAAAAGTAATTGATTTTTATAATGGGGTTTAGCTGCTTTTCACTGCTGTGTTTATGCCACTTTACACCCACTTGACTCACTTACAGAGAGATATCAATACATAGGTTTTAAGATTCTTACTAGTCAGATATATTCTTGGGCCGTGAATAGGGGGTGTTGAGTCCAATTCACTGAGCAAGGAGTAGGTCTTGTCTATTACATATTGGGTTTATGGAACGGTATCTGAGCTAATTTGAAACCATTGTTTTATGCATCACTCTACCTCACCTTTCCCGTTAAGCAGCCATAGTGTGTTTTCTAAACGTGTGACTCTGTTCTGTTTTGTAATTCAGTTCAAGGGTAGCGGTTTTTACATTCCCTCTATAAGTGATATCTTATGATAAGTGTCTTTTTCTGTGTGACTTATTTCACTTAGAATCGTCGTACCTAAATCCAATCATCATGCTGCTACTAGCCTTATGACGTTGATTTCATGGCTGAGTGATATTCCATTGTACATAAGGACTACAACTTATTTATCCATTTTTCTCTATGCTGAGATATTTAAGGTGTAACGAAGTGGAGGTTCTTGTCAACAGAGCAGCCCTAAACGTTGGGGTGCCTGTGTCTTGCTGATTTTTAGTTTTCCCAATTTATACGCCCATGAGTGGAAGTGCCCTATGCTCTCTAAGCTGAGTTTTTTAGATGTTTCAGGACACACCGTACACTTCTCCAGAGTGGCTGTTGGCAATTTACATCCCGCCCATCATCGTAGCAAGGCTCCCGTTTCCTCATGGCCTGCCCTGCATTTCTGGTTTTGACACTTTATTCAGCATGGCCCTTTTGACCGATGGGAAGCGAGACTTCTTTGTAGCGCTGATTTGCCTTTCCAGGTTGCTTGGTTGGCCAAAAAGGGCGTATGCATTTTTTCCTGAATATATTCAGGAAAAAACGCATACGCCCTTTTTGGCCAAGGGCATCATTGTCGAGGTTTTGCCGCTTTTCCTGTGCTTTAAAGGCGATTCGAATCTCCCTCCTGAAATCTGTTTCCTGCAATTCTGCCTTGCTTTCAAATCCTCTTCGTTGCCTTCCCTCAATATATTTGTGGACGAGAGTGGTCATTTATAAGTCTGCAGCTTTGTGAATTGCAGTGCCCCTGAGCTCCATTTTTCAACTCGCTTTCTTGGGAGCTGGCCGCAAAAGCGCAGGATTGCTTCAGGCCTTATTCTGGTCTCGGGCGGCAGGCTGAGCCTGTGCTTAATTCTTCTTCCTGATGGGAAAATAGAGTGACCTCTGCCTTTCCCAACACCTAGAGCTAGTCTCTCATTGTTTTCCCCTCTTCCCGTTCATCCTCAGGACAAATTGCAACCTGTACGGAACAGGAGGTTAAAGGTGCTGATTCTCCAAGGAGGGAGATTGTTAGTAAAGCGGCTGGAATGGCGGATCCGAGCACAAGGAGATGAGAAATGAGGTGCGTTTTAGAAACCTTTCCCGATCACACGGTGTACCATCTTCTGGGTTTCTCATGCATGTTTTCGATGTAGGAAGATGCCCTTGAACCTGGAGATTTGGGACCCATGGGATGGGTACCACGCAGTATTACTTTAAAGGGTCTGCGTTTCCTCACCCAACCTCACCAAACCTCTCAGCCCCAAGAGTGTCCACCCTTATGTCTCAATCAGCTGTGGGTCTAGATATGGTCAATCCAGGTAGCATAACTGCCCCTAAACGAATTTTGTAAGAATTTCTCTCTCTTTCACTGTCTTTTTTTCACAGGTTTTTAAAAGTAATTGATTTTTATAATGGGGTTTAGCTGCTTTTCACTGCTGTGTTTATGTCACTTTACACCCAATTGACTCACTTATAGAGATATATCAATACATAGGTTTTAAGATTCTTACTAGTCAGATATATTCTTGGGCCGTGAATAGGGGGTGTTGAGTCCAATTCACTGAGCAAGGAGTAGGTCTTGTCTATTACATATTGGGTTTATGGAACGGTATCTGAGCTAATTTGAAACCCTTGTTTTATGCATCACCCCACCTCACCTTTCCCGTTAAGCAGCCATAGTGTGTTTTCTAAACGTGTGACTCTGTTCTGTTTTGTAATTCAGTTCAAGGGTAGCGGTTTTTACATTCCCTCTATAAGTGATATCTTATGATAAGTGTCTTTTTCTGTGTGACTTATTTCACTTAGAATCGTCGTACCTAAATCCACTCATCATGCTGCTACGAGCCTTATGACTTTGATTTCATGGCTGAGTGATATTCCATTGTACATAAGGACCACAACTTCTTTATCCATTTTTCTCTTTCCTGGGATATTTAAGGTGTAACGAAGTGGAGGTTCTTGTCAACAGAGCAGCCCTAAACGTTGGGGTGCCTGTGTCTTGCTGATTTTTAGTTTTCCCAATTTATACGCGCATGAGTGGAAGTGCCCTATGCTCTCTAAGCTGAGTTTTTTAGATGTTTCAGGACACACCGTACACTTCTCCAGAGTGGCTGTTGGCAATTTACATCCCGCCCATAAGCGTAGCAAGGCTCCCGTTTCTCCATGGCCTGCCCTGCATTTCTGGTTTTGACACTTTATTCAGCATGGCCCGTTTGACGGATGGGAAGCGAGACTTCTTTGTAGCGCTGATTTGCCTTTCCAGGTTGCTTGCTTGGCCAAAAAGGGCGTATGCGTTTTTTCCTGAATATATTCAGGAAAAAACGCATACGCCCTTTTTGGCCAAGGGCATCATTGTCGAGGTTTTGCCGCTTTTCCTGTGCTTTAAAGGCGATTCGAATCTCCCTCCTGAAATCTGTTTCCTGCAATTCTGCCTTGCTTTCAAATCCTCTTCGTTGCCTTCCCTCAATATATTTGTGGACGAGAGTGGTCATTTATAAGTCTGCAGGTTTGTGAATTGCAGTGCCCCTGAGCTCCATTTTTCAACTCGCTTTCTTGGGAGCTGGCCGCAAAAGCGCAGGATTGCTTCAGGCCCTATTCTGGTTCCGGGCGGCAGGCTGAGCCTGTGCTTAATTCTTCTTCCTGATGGGAAAATAGAGTGACCTGTGCCTGTCCCAACACCTAGAGCTAGACTCTCATTGTTTCCCCCTTTTCCCGTTCATCCTCAGGACAAATTGCAACCTGTACGGAACAGGAGGTTAAAGGTGCTGATTCTCCAATGAGGGAGACTGCTAGTAAAGCAGCTGGAATGGCGAATTCGAGCACAAGGAGATGAGAAATGAGGTGCGTTTTAGAAACCTTTCCCGATCACACAGTGTGCCATCTTCTGGGTTTATCATGCATGTTTTCGATGTAGGAAGATGCCCTTGAACCTGGAGATTTGGGACCCATGGGATGGGTACCACGCAGTATTACTTTAAAGGGTCTGCGTTTCCTCACCCAACCTCACCAAACCTCTCAGCCCCAAGAGTGTCCACCCTTATGTCTCAATCAGCTGTGGGTCTAGATATGGTCAATCCAGGTAGCATAACTGCCCCTAAACGAATTTTGTAAGAATTTCTCTCTCTTTCACTGTCTTTTTTTCACAGGTTTTTAAAAGTAATTGATTTTTATAATGGGGTTTAGCTGCTTTTCACTGCTGTGTTTATGCCACTTTACACCCACTTGACTCACTTACAGAGAGATATCAATACATAGGTTTTAAGATTCTTACTAGTCAGATATATTCTTGGGCCGTGAATAGGGGGTGTTGAGTCCAATTCACTGAGCAAGGAGTAGGTCTTGTCTATTACATATTGGGTTTATGGAAAGGTATCTGAGCTAATTTGAAACCTTTGTTTTATGCATCACTCTACCTCACCTTTCCCGTTAAGCAGCCATAGTGTGTTTTCTAAACGTGTGACTCTGTTCTGTTTTGTAATTCAGTTCAAGGGTAGCGGTTTTTACATTCCCTCTATAAGTGATATCTTATGATAAGTGTCTTTTTCTGTGTGACTTATTTCACTTAGAATCGTCGTACCTAAATCCACTCATCATGCTGCTACTAGCCTTATGACTTTGATTTCATGGCTGAGTGATATTCCATTGTACATAAGGACCACAACTTCTTTATCCATTTTTCTCTTTCCTGGGATATTTAAGGTGTAACGAAGTGGAGGTTCTTGTCAACAGAGCAGCCCTAAACGTTGGGGTGCCTGTGTCTTGCTGATTTTTAGTTTTCCCAATTTATACGCCCATGAGTGGAAGTGCCCTATGCTCTCTAAGCTGAGTTTTTTAGATGTTTCAGGACACACCGTACACTTCTCCAGAGTGTCTGTTGGCAATTTACATCCCGCCCATAAGCGTAGCAAGGCTCCCGTTTCTCCATGGCCTGCCCTGCATTTCTGGTTTTGACACTTTATTCAGCATGGCCCTTTTGACGGATGGGAAGCGAGACTTCTTTGTAGCGCTGATTTGCCTTTCCAGGTTGCTTGCTTGGCCAAAAAGGGCGTATGCGTTTTTTCCTGAATATATTCAGGAAAAAACGCATACGCCCTTTTTGGCCAAGGGCATCATTGTCGAGGTTTTGCCGCTTTTCCTGTGCTTTAAAGGCGATTCGAATCTCCCTCCTGAAATCTGTTTCCTGCAATTCTGCCTTGCTTTCAAATCCTCTTCGTTGCCTTCCCTCAATATATTTGTGAACGAGAGTGGTCATTTATAAGTCTGCAGGTTTGTGAATTACAGTGCCCCTGAGCTCCATTTTTCAACTCGCTTTCTTGGGAGCTGGCCGCAAAAGCGCAGGATTGCTTCAGACCCTATTATGGTTCCGGGCGGCAGGCTGAGCCTGTGCTAAATTCTTCTTCCTGATGGGAAAATAGAGTGACCTGTGCCTGTCCCAACACCTAGAGCTAGACTCTCATTGTTTCCCCCTCTTCCCGTTCATCCTCAGGACAAATTGCAACCTGTACGGAACAGGAGGTTAAAGGTGCTGATTCTCCAATGAGGGAGACTGCTAGTAAAGCAGCTGGAATGGCGAATTCGAGCACAAGGAGATGAGAAATGAGGTGCGTTTTAGAAACCTTTCCCGATCACACAGTGTGCCATCTTCTGGGTTTCTCATGCATGTTTTCGATGTAGGAAGATGCCCTTGAACCTGGAGATTTGGGACCCATGGGATGGGTACCACGCAGTATTACTTTAAAGGGTCTGCGTTTCCTCACCCAACCTCACCAAACCTCTCAGCCCCAAGAGTGTCCACCCTTATGTCTCAATCAGCTGCGGGTCTAGATATGGTCAATCCAGGTAGCATAACTGCCCCTAAACGAATTTTGTAAGAATTTCTCTCTCTTTCACTGTCTTTTTTTCACAGGTTTTTAAAAGTAATTGATTTTTATAATGGGGTTTAGCTGCTTTTAACTGCTGTGTTTATGCCACTTTACACCCACTTGACTCACTTACAGAGAGATATCAATACATAGGTTTTAAGATTCTTACTAGTCAGATATATTCTTGGGCCGTGAATAGGGGGTGTTGAGTCCAATTCACTGAGCAAGGAGTAGGTCTTGTCTATTACATATTGGGTTTATGGAACGGTATCTGAGCTAATTTGAAACCATTGTTTTATGCATCACTCTACCTCACCTTTCCCGTTAAGCAGCCATAGTGTGTTTTCTAAACGTGTGACTCTGTTCTGTTTTGTAATTCAGTTCAAGGGTAGCGGTTTTTACATTCCCTCTATAAGTGATATCTTATGATAAGTGTCTTTTTCTGTGTGACTTATTTCACTTAGAATCGTCGTACCTAAATCCACTCATCATGCTGCTACGAGCCTTATGACTTTGATTTCATGGCTGAGTGATATTCCATTGTACATAAGGACCACAACTTCTTTATCCATTTTTCTCTTTCCTGGGATATTTAAGGTGTAACGAAGTGGAGGTTCTTGTCAACAGAGCAGCCCTAAACGTTGGGGTGCCTGTGTCTTGCTGATTTTTAGTTTTCCCAATTTATACGCGCATGAGTGGAAGTGCCCTATGCTCTCTAAGCTGAGTTTTTTAGATGTTTCAGGACACACCGTACACTTCTCCAGAGTGGCTGTTGGCAATTTACATCCCGCCCATAAGCGTAGCAAGGCTCCCGTTTCTCCATGGCCTGCCCTGCATTTCTGGTTTTGACACTTTATTCAGCATGGCCCGTTTGACGGATGGGAAGCGAGACTTCTTTGTAGCGCTGATTTGCCTTTCCAGGTTGCTTGCTTGGCCAAAAAGGGCGTATGCGTTTTTTCCTGAATATATTCAGGAAAAAACGCATACGCCCTTTTTGGCCAAGGGCATCATTGTCGAGGTTTTGCCGCTTTTCCTGTGCTTTAAAGGCGATTCGAATCTCCCTCCTGAAATCTGTTTCCTGCAATTCTGCCTTGCTTTCAAATCCTCTTCGTTGCCTTCCCTCAATATATTTGTGGACGAGAGTGGTCATTTATAAGTCTGCAGGTTTGTGAATTGCAGTGCCCCTGAGCTCCATTTTTCAACTCGCTTTCTTGGGAGCTGGCCGCAAAAGCGCAGGATTGCTTCAGGCCCTATTCTGGTTCCGGGCGGCAGGCTGAGCCTGTGCTTAATTCTTCTTCCTGATGGGAAAATAGAGTGACCTGTGCCTGTCCCAACACCTAGAGCTAGACTCTCATTGTTTCCCCCTTTTCCCGTTCATCCTCAGGACAAATTGCAACCTGTACGGAACAGGAGGTTAAAGGTGCTGATTCTCCAATGAGGGAGACTGCTAGTAAAGCAGCTGGAATGGCGAATTCGAGCACAAGGAGATGAGAAATGAGGTGCGTTTTAGAAACCTTTCCCGATCACACAGTGTGCCATCTTCTGGGTTTCTCATGCATGTTTTCGATGTAGGAAGATGCCCTTGAACCTGGAGATTTGGGACCCATGGGATGGGTACCACGCAGTATTACTTTAAAGGGTCTGCGTTTCCTCACCCAACCTCACCAAACCTCTCAGCCCCAAGAGTGTCCACCCTTATGTCTCAATCAGCTGTGGGTCTAGATATGGTCAATCCAGGTAGCATAACTGCCCCTAAACGAATTTTGTAAGAATTTCTCTCTCTTTCACTGTCTTTTTTTCACAGGTTTTTAAAAGTAATTGATTTTTATAATGGGGTTTAGCTGCTTTTCACTGCTGTGTTTATGCCACTTTACACCCACTTGACTCACTTACAGAGAGATATCAATACATAGGTTTTAAGATTCTTACTAGTCAGATATATTCTTGGGCCGTGAATAGGGGGTGTTGAGTCCAATTCACTGAGCAAGGAGTAGGTCTTGTCTATTACATATTGGGTTTATGGAACGGTATCTGAGCTAATTTGAAACCATTGTTTTATGCATCACTCTACCTCACCTTTCCCGTTAAGCAGCCATAGTGTGTTTTCTAAACGTGTGACTCTGTTCTGTTTTGTAATTCAGTTCAAGGGTAGCGGTTTTTACATTCCCTCTATAAGTGATATCTTATGATAAGTGTCTTTTTCTGTGTGACTTATTTCACTTAGAATCGTCGTACCTAAATCCACTCATCATGCTGCTACTAGCCTTATGACGTTGATTTCATGGCTGAGTGATATTCCATTGTACATAAGGACCACAACTTCTTTATCCATTTTTCTCTTTCCTGGGATATTTAAGGTGTAACGAAGTGGAGGTTCTTGTCAACAGAGCAGCCCTAAACGTTGGGGTGCCTGTGTCTTGCTGATTTTTAGTTTTCCCAATTTATACGCGCATGAGTGGAAATGCCCTATGCTCTCTAAGCTGAGTTTTTTAGATGTTTCAGGACACACCGTACACTTCTCCAGAGTGGCTGTTGGCAATTTACATCCCGCCCATAAGCGTAGCAAGGCTCCCGTTTCTCCATGGCCTGCCCTGCATTTCTGGTTTTGACACTTTATTCAGCATGGCCCTTTTGACGGATGGGAAGCGAGACTTCTTTGTAGCGCTGATTTGCCTTTCCAGGTTGCTTGGTTGGCCAAAAAGGGCGTATGCGTTTTTTCCTGAATATATTCAGGAAAAAACGCATACGCCCTTTTTGGCCAAGGGCATCATTGTCGAGGTTTTGCCGCTTTTCCTGTGCTTTAAAGGCGATTCGAATCTCCCTCCTGAAATCTGTTTCCTGCAATTCTGCCTTGCTTTCAAATCCTCTTCGTTGCCTTCCCTCAATATATTTGTGGACGAGAGTGGTCATTTATAAGTCTGCAGGTGTGTGAATTACAGTGCCCCTGAGCTCCATTTTTCAACTCGCTTTCTTGGGAGCTGGCCGCAAAAGCGCAGGATTGCTTCAGGCCCTATTCTGGTTCCGGGCGGCAGGCTGAGCCTGTGCTAAATTCTTCTTCCTGATGGGAAAATAGAGTGACCTGTGCCTGTCCCAACACCTAGAGCTAGACTCTCATTGTTTCCCCCTTTTTTCCGTTCATCCTCAGGACAAATTGCAACCTGTACGGAATAGGAGGTTAAAGGTGCTGATTCTCCAAGGAGGGAGATTGTTAGTAAAGCGGCTGGAATGGCGAACCCGAGCACAAGGAGATGAGAAATGAGGTGCGTTTTAGAAACCTTTCCCGATCACACGGTGTACCATCTTCTGGGTTTCTCATGCATGTTTTCGATGTAGGAAGATGCCCTTGAACCTGGAGATTTGGGACCCATGGGATGGGTACCACGCAGTATTACTTTAAAGGGTCTGCGTTTCCTCACCCAACCTCACCAAACCTCTCAGCCCCAAGAGTGTCCACCCTTATGTCTCAATCAGCTGTGGGTCTAGATATGGTCAATCCAGGTAGCATAACTGCCCCTAAACGAATTTTGTAAGAATTTCTCTCTCTTTCACTGTCTTTTTTTCACAGGTTTTTAAAAGTAATTGATTTTTATAATGGGGTTTAGCTGCTTTTCACTGCTGTGTTTATGTCACTTTACACCCAATTGACTCACTTACAGAGATATATCAATACATAGGTTTTAAGATTCTTACTAGTCAGATATATTCTTGGGCCGTGAATAGGGGGTGTTGAGTCCAATTCACTGAGCAAGGAGTAGGTCTTGTCTATTACATATTGGGTTTATGGAACGGTATCTGAGCTAATTTGAAACCCTTGTTTTATGCATCACCCCACCTCACATTTCCCGTTAAGCAGCCATAGTGTGTTTTCTAAACGTGTGACTCTGTTCAGTTTTGTAATTCAGTTCAAGGGTAGCGGTTTTTACATTCCCTCTATAAGTGATATCTTATGATAAGTGTCTTTTTCTGTGTGACTTATTTCATTTAGAATCGTCGTACCTAAATCCACTCATCATGCTTCTACTAGCCTTATGACGTTGATTTCATGGCTGAGTGATATTCCATTGTACGTAAGGACCACAACTTCTTTATCCATTTTTCTCTTTCCTGAGATATGTAAGGTGTAACGAAGTGGAGGTTCTTGTCAACAGAGCAGCCCTAAACGTTGGGGTGCCTGTGTCTTGCTGATTTTTAGTTTTCCCAATTTATACGCCCATCAGTGGAACTGCCCTATGCTCTCTAAGCTGAGTTTTTTAGATGTTTCAGGTCACACCGTACACTTCTCCAGAGTGGCTGTTGGCAATTTACATCCCGCCCATCAGCGTAGCAAGGCTCCCGTTTCTCCATGGCCTGTCCTGCATTTCTGATTTTGACACTTTATTCAGCATGGCCCTTTTGACCGATGGGAAGCGAGACTTCTTTGTAGCGCTGATTTGCCTTTCCAGGTTGCTTGGTTGGCCAAAAAGGGCGTATGCGTTTTTTCCTGAATATATTCAGGAAAAAACGCATACGCCCTTTTTGGCCAAGGGCATCATTGTCGAGGTTTTGCCGCTTTTCCTGTGCTTTAAAGGCGATTCGAATCTCCCTCCTGAAATCTGTTTCCTGCAATTCTGCCTTGCTTTCAAATCCTCTTCTTTGCCTTCCCTCAATATATTTGTGGACGAGAGTGGTCATTTATAAGTCTGCAGCTTTGTGAATTGCAGTGCCCCTGAGCTCCATTTTTCAACTCGCTTTCTTGGTAGCTGGCCGCAAAAGCGCAGGATTGCTTCAGGCCCTAATCTGGTCCCGGGCGGCAGGCTGAGCCTGTGCTTAATTCTTCTTCCTGATGGGAAAATAGAGTGACCTGTGCCTGTCCCAACACCTAGAGCTAGTCTCTCATTGTTTTCCCCTCTTCTCGTTCATCCTCAGGACAAATTGCAACCTGTACGGAACAGGAGGTTAAAGGTGATGATTCTCCAAGGAGGGAGGTTGCTAGTAAAGCAGCTTTAATGGCGAACCCGAGCAGAAGGACATGAGAAATGAGGTGCGTTTTAGAAACCTTTCGCGATCACACGGTGTACCATCTTCTGGGTTTCTCATGCATATTTTCGATATAGGAAGATGCCCTTGAACCTGGAGATTTGGAACCCATGGGATGGGTACCACGCAGTATTACTTTAAAGGGTCTGCGTTTCCTCACCCAACCTCACCAAACCTCTCAGCCCCAAGAGTGTCCACCCTTATGTCTCAATCAGCTGTGGGTCTAGATATGGTCAATCCAGGTAGCATAACTGCCCCTAAACGAATTTTGTAAGAATTTCTCTCTCTTTCACTGTCTTTTTTTCCACAGGTTTTAAAAGTAATTGATTTTTATAATGGGGTTTAGCTGCTTTTCACTGCTGTGTTTATGTCACTTTACACCCACATGACTCACTTATAGAGAGATATCAATACATAGGTTTTAAGATTCTTACTAGTCAGATATATTCTTGGGCCGTGAATAGGGGTTTTGAGTCCAATTCACTGAGCAAGGAGTAGGTCTTGTCTAGTACATATTGGGTTTATGGAACGGTATCTGAGCTAATTTGAAACCCTTGTTTTATGCATCACCCCACCTCACCTTTCCCGTTAAGCAGCCATAGTGTGTTTTCTAAACGTGTGACTCTGTTCTGTTTTGTAATTCAGTTCAAGGGTAGCGGTTTTTACATTCCCTCTATAAGTGATATCTTATGATAAGTGTCTTTTTCTGTGTGACTTATTTCACTTAGAATCGTCGTACCTAAATCCACTCATCATGCTGCTACTAGCCTTATGACGTTGATTTCATGGCTGAGTGATAGTCCATTGTACATAAGGACCACAACATCTTTATCCATTTTTCTCTTTCCTGGGATATTTAAGGTGTAACGAAGTTGGAGGTTCTTGTCAACAGAGCAGCCCTAAACGTTGGGGTGCCTGTGTCTTGCTGATTTTTAGTTTTCCCACTTTATACGCCCATGAGTGGAAGTGCCCTATGCTCTCTAAGCTGAGTTTTTTAGATGTTTCAGGACACACCGTACACTTCTCCAGAGTGGCTGTTGGCAATTTACATCCCGCCCATCAGCGTAGCAAGGCTCCCGTTTCTCCATGGCCTGCCCAGCATTTCTGGTTTTGACACTTTATTCAGCATGGCCCTTTTGACCGATGGGAAGAGAGACTTCTTTGTAGCGCTGATTTGCCTTTCCAGGTTGCTTGCTTGGCCAAAAAGGGCGTATGCGTTTTTTCCTGAATATATTCAGGAAAAAACGCATACGCCCTTTTTGGCCAAGGGCATCTTGTCGAGGTTTTGCCGCTTTTCCTGTGCTTTAAAGGCGATTCGAATCTCCCTCCTGAAATCTGTTTCCTGCAATTCTGCCTTGCTTTCAAATCCTCTTCGTTGCCTTCCCTCAATATATTTGTGGACGAGAGTGAACATTTATAAGTCTGCAGGTTTGTGAATTGCAGTGCCCCTGAGCTCCATTTTTCAACTCGCTTTCTTGGGAGCTGGCCGCAAAAGCGCAGGATTGCTTCAGGCCCTATTCTGGTCCCGGGCGGCAGGCTGAGCCTGTGCTTAATTCTTCTTCCTGATGGGAAAATAGAGTGACCTGTACCTGTCCCAACACCTAGAGCTACTCTCTCATTGGTTCCCCCTTCTTCCCGTTCATCCTCAGGACAAATTGCAACCTGTACGGAACAGGAGTTTAAAGGTGCTGATTCTCCAAGGAGGGAGATTGCTAGTAATGCGGCTGGAATGGCGAACCCGAGCACAAGGACATGAGAAATGAGGTGCGTTTTAGAAACCTTTCCCGATCACACAGTGTACCATCTTCTGGGTTTCTCATGCATGTTTTCGATGTAGGAAGATGCCCTTGAACCTGGAGATTTGGGACCCATGGGATGGGTACCACGCAGTATTACTTTAAAGGGTCTGCGTTTGCTCACCCAACCTCACCAAACCTCTCAGCCCCAAGAGTGTCCACCCTTATGTCTCAATCAGCTGTGGGTCTAGATATGGTCAATCCAGGTAGCATCACTGCCCCTAAACGAATTTTGTAAGAATTTCTCTCTCTTTCACTGTCTTTTTTTCACAGGTTTTTAAAAGTAATTGATTTTTATAATGGGGTTTAGCTGCTTTTCACTGCTGTGTTTATGCCACTTTACACCCACTTGACTCACTTACAGAGAGATATCAATACATAGGTTTTAAGATTCTTACTAGTCAGATATATTCTTGGGCCGTGAATAGGGGGTGTTGAGTCCAATTCACTGAGCAAGGAGTAGGTCTTGTCTATTACATATTGGGTTTATGGAACGGTATCTGAGCTAATTTGAAACCATTGTTTTATGCATCACTCTACCTCACCTTTCCCGTTAAGCAGCCATAGTGTGTTTTCTAAACGTGTGACTCTGTTCTGTTTTGTAATTCAGTTCAAGGGTAGCGGTTTTTACATTCCCTCTATAAGTGATATCTTATGATAAGTGTCTTTTTCTGTGTGACTTATTTCACTTAGAATCGTCGTACCTAAATCCACTCATCATGCTGCTACTAGCCTTATGACTTTGATTTCATGGCTGAGTGATATTCCATTGTACATAAGGACCACAACTTCTTTATCCATTTTTCTCTTTCCTGGGATATTTAAGGTGTAACGAAGTGGAGGTTCTTGTCAACAGAGCAGCCCTAAACGTTGGGGTGCCTGTGTCTTGCTGATTTTTAGTTTTCCCAATTTATACGCGCATGAGTGGAAGTGCCCTATGCTCTCTAAGCTGAGTTTTTTAGATGTTTCAGGACACACCGTACACTTCTCCAGAGTGGCTGTTGGCAATTTACATCCCGCCCATAAGCGTAGCAAGGCTCCCGTTTCTCCATGGCCTGCCCTGCATTTCTGGTTTTGACACTTTATTCAGCATGGCCCTTTTGACCGATTGGAAGCGAGACTTCTTTGTAGCGCTGATTTGCCTTTCCAGGTTGCTTGGTTGGCCAAAAAGGGCGTATGCGTTTTTTCCTGAATATATTCAGGAAAAAACGCATACGCCCTTTTTGGCCAAGGGCATCATTGTCGAGGTTTTGCCGCTTTTCCTGTGCTTTAAAGGCGATTCGAATCTCCCTCCTGAAATCTGTTTCCTGCAATTCTGCCTTGCTTTCAAATCCTCTTCGTTGCCTTCCCTCAATATATTTGTGGACGAGAGTGGTCATTTATAAGTCTGCAGGTTTGTGAATTACAGTGCCCCTGAGCTCCATTTTTCAACTCGCTTTCTTGGGAGCTGGCCGCAAAAGCGCAGGATTGCTTCAGGCCCTATTCTGGTTCCGGGCGGCAGGCTGAGCCTGTGCTAAATTCTTCTTCCTGATGGGAAAATAGAGTTACCTGTGCCTGTCCCAACACCTAGAGCTAGACTCTCATTGTTTCCCCCTTTTTTCCGTTCATCCTCAGGACAAATTGCAACCTGTACGGAACAGGAGGTTAAAGGTGCTGATTCTCCAAGGAGGGAGATTGTTAGTAAAGCGGCTGGAATGGCGAACCCGAGCACAAGGAGATGAGAAATGAGGTGCGTTTTAGAAACCTTTCCCGATCACACGGTGTACCATCTTCTGGGTTTCTCATGCATGTTTTCGATGTAGGAAGATGCCCTTGAACCTGGAGATTTGGGACCCATGGGATGGGTACCACGCAGTATTACTTTAAAGGGTCTGCGTTTCCTCACCCAACCTCACCAAACCTCTCAGCCCCAAGAGTGTCCACCCTTATGTCTCAATCAGCTGTGGGTCTAGATATGGTCAATCCAGGTAGCATAACTGCCCCTAAACGAATTTTGTAAGAATTTCTCTCTCTTTCACTGTCTTTTTTTCACAGGTTTTTAAAAGTAATTGATTTTTATAATGGGGTTTAGCTGCTTTTCACTGCTGTGTTTATGTCACTTTACACCCACATGACTCACTTATAGAGAGATATCAATACATAGGTTTTAAGATTCTTACTAGTCAGATATATTCTTGGGCCGTGAATAGGGGTTTTGAGTCCAATTCACTGAGCAAGGAGTAGGTCTTGTCTGGTACATATTGGGTTTACGGAACGGTATCTGAGCTAATTTGAAACCCTTGTTTTATGCATCACCCCACCTCACCTTTCCCGTTAAGCAGCCATAGTGTGTTTTCTAAACGTGTGACTCTGTTCTGTTTTGTAATTCAGTTCAAGGGTAGCGGTTTTTACATTCCCTCTAAAAGTGATATCTTATGATAAGTGTCTTTTTCTGTGTGACTTATTTCACTTAGAATCGTCGTACCTAAATCCACTCATCATGCTGCTACTAGCCTTATGACGTTGATTTCATGGCTGAGTGATATTCCATTGTACATAAGGACCACAACATCTTTATCCATTTTTCTCTTTCCTGGGATATTTAAGGTGTAACGAAGTTGGAGGTTCTTGTCAACAGAGCAGCCCTAAACTTTGGGGTGCCTGTGTCTTGCTGGTTTTTAATTTTCCCACTTTATACGCCCATGAGTGGAAGTGCCCTATGCTCTCTAAGCTGAGTTTTTTAGATGTTTCAGGACACACCGTACACTTCTCCAGAGTGGCTGTTGGCAATTTACATCCCGCCCATCAGCGTAGCAAGGCTCCCGTTTCTCCATGGCCTGTCCTGCATTTCTGGTTTTGACACTTTATTCAGCATGGCCCTTTTGACCGATTGGAAGCGAGACTTCTTTGTAGCGCTGATTTGCCTTTCCAGGTTGCTTGGTTGGCCAAAAAGGGCGTATGCGTTTTTTCCTGAATATATTCAGGAAAAAACGCATACGCCCTTTTTGGCCAAGGGCATCATTGTCGAGGTTTTGCCGCTTTTCCTGTGCTTTAAAGGCGATTCGAATCTCCCTCCTGAAATCTGTTTCCTGCAATTCTGCCTTGCTTTCAAATCCTCTTCGTTGCCTTCCCTCAATATATTTGTGGACGAGAGTGGTCATTTATAAGTCTGCAGGTTTGTGAATTACAGTGCCCCTGAGCTCCATTTTTCAACTCGCTTTCTTGGGAGCTGGCCGCAAAAGCGCAGGATTGCTTCAGGCCCTATTCTGGTTCCGGGCGGCAGGCTGAGCCTGTGCTAAATTCTGCTTCCTGATGGGAAAATAGAGTGACCTGTGCCTGTCCCAACACCTAGAGCTAGACTCTCATTGTTTCCCCCTTTTTTCCGTTCATCCTCAGGACAAATTGCAACCTGTACGGAACAGGAGGTTAAAGGTGCTGATTCTCCAAGGAGGGAGATTGTTAGTAAAGCGGCTGGAATGGCGAACCCGAGCACAAGGAGATGAGAAATGAGGTGCGTTTTAGAAACCTTTCCCGATCACACGGTGTACCATCTTCTGGGTTTCTCATGCATGTTTTCGATGTAGGAAGATGCCCTTGAACCTGGAGATTTGGGACCCATGGGATGGGTACCACGCAGTATTACTTTAAAGGGTCTGCGTTTCCTCACCCAACCTCACCAAACCTCTCAGCCCCAAGAGTGTCCACCCTTATGTCTCAATCAGCTGTGGGTCTAGATATGGTCAATCCAGGTAGCATAACTGCCCCTAAACGAATTTTGTAAGAATTTCTCTCTCTTTCACTGTCTTTTTTTCACAGGTTTTTAAAAGTAATTGATTTTTATAATGGGGTTTAGCTGCTTTTCACTGCTGTGTTTATGTCACTTTACACCCACATGACTCACTTATAGAGAGATATCAATACATAGGTTTTAAGATTCTTACTAGTCAGATATATTCTTGGGCCGTGAATAGGGGTTTTGAGTCCAATTCACTGAGCAAGGAGTAGGTCTTGTCTAGTACATATTGGGTTTACGGAACGGTATCTGAGCTAATTTGAAACCCTTGTTTTATGCATCACCCCACCTCACCTTTCCCGTTAAGCAGCCATAGTCTGTTTTCTAAACGTGTGACTCTGTTCTGTTTTGTAATTCAGTTCAAGGGTAGCGGTTTTTACATTCCCTCTATAAGTGATATCTTATGATAAGTGTCTTTTTCTGTGTGACTTATTTCACTTAGAATCGTCGTACCTAAATCCACTCATCATGCTGCTACTAGCCTTATGACGTTGATTTCATGGCTGAGTGATATTCCATTGTACATAAGGACCACAACATCTTTATCCATTTTTCTCTTTCCTGGGATATTTAAGGTGTAACGAAGTTGGAGGTTCTTGTCAACAGAGCAGCCCTAAACTTTGGGGTGCCTGTGTCTTGCTGGTTTTTAATTTTCCCACTTTATACGCCCATGAGTGGAAGTGCCCTATGCTCTCTAAGCTGAGTTTTTTAGATGTTTCAGGACACACCGTACACTTCTCCAGAGTGGCTGTTGGCAATTTACATCCCGCCCATCAGCGTAGCAAGGCTCCCGTTTCTCCATGGCCTGTCCTGCATTTCTGGTTTTGACACTTTATTCAGCATGGCCCTTTTGACCGATTGGAAGCGAGACTTCTTTGTAGCGCTGATTTGCCTTTCCAGGTTGCTTGGTTGGCCAAAAAGGGCGTATGCGTTTTTTCCTGAATATATTCAGGAAAAAACGCATACGCCCTTTTTGGCCAAGGGCATCATTGTCGAGGTTTTGCCGCTTTTCCTGTGCTTTAAAGGCGATTCGAATCTCCCTCCTGAAATCTGTTTCCTGCAATTCTGCCTTGCTTTCAAATCCTCTTCGTTGCCTTCCCTCAATATATTTGTGGACGAGAGTGATCATTTATAAGTCTGCAGGTTTGTGAATTGCAGTGCCCCTGAGCTCCATTTTTCAACTCGCTTTCTTGGGAGCTGGCCGCAAAAGCGCAGGATTGCTTCAGGCCCTATTCTGGTCCCGGGCGGCAGGCTGAGCCTGTGCTTAATTCTTCTTCCTGATGGGAAAATAGAGTGACCTGTGCCTGTCCCAACACCTAGAGCTAGTCTCTCATTGTTTTCCCCTCTTCCCGTTCATCCTCAGGACAAATTGCAACCTGTACGGAACAGGAGGTTAAAGGTGCTGATTCTCCAAGGAGGGAGATTGTTAGTAAAGCGGCTGGAATGGTGAACCCGAGCACAAGGAGATGAGAAATGAGGTGCGTTTTAGAAACCTTTCCCGATCACACGGTGTACCATCTTCTGGGTTTCTCATGCATGTTTTCGATGTAGGAAGATGCCCTTGAACCTGTATATTTGGGACCCATGGGATGGGTACCACGCAATATTACTTTAAAGGGTCTGCGTTTCCTCACCCAACCTTAGCAAACCTCTCAGCACCAAGAGTGTCCACCCTTATGTCTCAATCAGCTGTGGGTCTAGATATGGTCAATCCAGGTAGCATCACTGCCCCTAAACGAATTTTGTAAGAATTTCTCTCTCTTTCACTGTCTTTTTTTCACAGGTTTTTAAAAGTAATTGATTTTTATAATGGGGTTTAGCTGCTTTTCACTGCTGTGTTTATGCCACTTTACACCCACTTGACTCACTTACAGAGAGATATCAATACATAGGTTTTAAGATTCTTACTAGTCAGATATATTCTTGGGCCGTGAATAGGGGGTGTTGAGTCCAATTCACTGAGCAAGGAGTAGGTCTTGTCTATAACATATTGGGTTTATGGAACGGTATCTGAGCTAATTTGAAACCCTTGTTTTATGCATCACCCCACCTCACCTTTCCCGTTAAGCAGCCATAGTGTGTTTTCTAAACGTGTGACTGTTCTGTTTTGTAATTCAGTTCAAGGGTAGCGGTTTTTACATTCACTCTATAAGGGATATCTTATGATAAGTGTCTTTTTCTGTGTGACTTATTTCACTTAGAATCGTAGTACCTAAATCCACTCATCATGCTGCTACTAGCCTTATGACGTTGATTTCATGGCTGAGTGATATTCCATTGTACATAAGGACCACAACTTCTTTATCCATTTTTCTCTTTCCTGGGATATTTAAGGTGTAACGAAGTGGAGGTTCTTGTCAACAGAGCAGCCCTAAATGTTGGGGTGCCTGTGTCTTGCTGGTTTTTAATTTTCCCACTTTATACGCCAATGAGTGGAAGTGCCCTATGCTCTCTAAGCTGAGTTTTTTAGATGTTTCAGGACACACCGTACACTTCTCCAGAGTGGCTGTTGGCAATTTACATTCCGCCCATCAGCGTAGCAAGGCTCCCGTTTCTCCATGGCCTGTCCTGCATTTCTGATTTTGACACTTTATTCAGCATGGCCCTTTTGACCGATGGGAAGCGAGACTTCTTTGTAGTGCTGATTTGCCTTTCCAGGTTGCTTGGTTGGCCAAAAAGGGCGTATGCGTTTTTTCCTGAATATATTCAGGAAAAAACCCATACGCCCTTTTTGGCCAAGGGCATCTTGTCGAGGTTTTGCCGCTTTTCCTGTGCTTTAAAGGCGATTCGAATCTCCCTCCTGAAATCTGTTTTCTGCAATTCTGCCTTGCTTTCAAATCCTCTTCGTTGCCTTCCCTCAATATATTTGTGGACGAGAGTGAACATTTATAAGTCTGCAGGTTTGTGAATTGCAGTGCCCCTGAGCTCCATTTTTCAACTCGCTTTCTTGGGAGCTGGCCGCAAAAGCGCAGGATTGCTTCAGGCCCTATTCTGGTCCCGGGCGGCAGGCTGAGCCTGTGCTTAATTCTTCTTCCTGATGGGAAAATAGAGTGACCTGTACCTGTCCCAACACCTAGAGCTAGTCTCTCTTGTTTTCCCCTCTTCTCGTTCATCCTCAGGACAAATTGCAACCTGTACGGAACAGGAGGTTAAAGGTGATGATTCTCCAAGGAGGGAGGTTGCTAGTAAAGCAGCTGGAATGGCGAACCCGAGCACAAGGAGATGAGAAATGAGGTGCGTTTTAGAAACCTTTCGCGATCACACGGTGTACCATCTTCTGGGTTTCTCATGCATGTTTTCGATGTAGGAAGTTGCCCTTGAACCTGGAGATTTGGAACCCATGGGATGGGTACCACGCAGTATAACTTTAAAGGGTCTGCGTTTCCTCACCCAACCTCACCAAACCTCTCAGCCCCAAGAGTGTCCACCCTTATGTCTCAATCAGCTGTGGGTCTAGATATGGTCAATCCAGGTAGCATAACTGCCCCTAAACGAATTTTGTAAGAATTTCTCTCTCTTTCACTGTCTTTTTTTCACAGGTTTTTAAAAGTAATTGATTTTTATAATGGGGTTTAGCTGCTTTTCACTGCTGTGTTTATGTCACTTTACACCCACATGACTCACTTACAGAGAGATATCAATACATAGGTTTTAAGATTCTTACTAGTCCGATATATTCTTGGGCCGTGAATAGGGGGTGTTGAGTCCAATTCACTGAGCAAGGAGTAGGTCTTGTCTAGTACATATTGGGTTTATGGAACGGTATCTGAGCTAATTTGAAACCCTTGTTTTATGCATCACCCCACCTCACCTTTCCCGTTAAGCAGCCATAGTGTGTTTTCTAAACGTGTGACTCTGTTCTGTTTTGTAATTCAGTTCAAGGGTAGCGGTTTTTACATTCCCTCTATAAGTGATATCTTATGATAAGTGTCTTTTTCTGTGTGACTTATTTCACTTAGAATCGTCGTACCTAAATCCACTCATCATGCTGCTACTAGCCTTATGACGTTGATTTCATGGCTGAGTGATATTCCATTGTACATAAGGACCACAACATCTTTATCCATTTTTCTCTTTCCTGGGATATTTAAGGTGTAACGAAGTTGGAGGTTCTTGTCAACAGAGCAGCCCTAAACTTTGGGGTGCCTGTGTCTTGCTGGTTTTTAATTTTCCCACTTTATACGCCCATGAGTGGAAGTGCCCTATGCTCTCTAAGCTGAGTTTTTTAGATGTTTCAGGACACACCGTACACTTCTCCAGAGTGGCTGTTGGCAATTTACATCCCGCCCATCAGCGTAGCAAGGCTCCCGTTTCTCCATGGCCTGTCCTGCATTTCTAGTTTTGACACTTTATTCAGCATGGCCCTTTTGACCGATTGGAAGCGAGACTTCTTTGTAGCGCTGATTTGCCTTTCCAGGTTGCTTGGTTGGCCAAAAAGGGCGTATGCCTTTTTTCCTGAATATATTCAGGAAAAAACGCATACGCCCTTTTTGGCCAAGGGCATCATTGACGAGGTTTTGCCGCTTTTCCTGTGCTTTAAAGGCGATTCGAATCTCCCTCCTGAAATCTGTTTCCTGCAATTCTGCCTTGCTTTCAAATCCTCTTCGTTGCCTTCCCTCAATATATTTGTGGACGAGAGTGATCATTTATAAGTCTGCAGGTTTGTGAATTGCAGTGCCCCTGAGCTCCATTTTTCAACTCGCTTTCTTGGGAGCTGGCCGCAAAAGCGCAGGATTGCTTCAGGCCCTATTCTGGTCCCGGGCGGCAGGCTGAGCCTGTGCTTAATTCTTCTTCCTGATGGGAAAATAGAGTGACCTGTGCCTGTCCCAACACCTAGAGCTAGTCTCTCATTGTTTTCCCCTCTTCCCGTTCATCCTCAGGACAAATTGCAACCTGTACGGAACAGGAGGTTAAAGGTGCTGATTCTCCAAGGAGGGAGATTGTTAGTAAAGCGGCTGGAATGGTGAACCCGAGCACAAGGAGATGAGAAATGAGGTGCGTTTTAGAAACCTTTCCCGATCACACGGTGTACCATCTTCTGGGTTTCTCATGCATGTTTTCGATGTAGGAAGATGCCCTTGAACCTGGAGATTTGGTACCCATGGGATGGGTACCACGCAGTATTACTTTAAAGGGTCTGCGTTTGCTCACCCAACCTCACCAAACCTCTCAGCCCCAAGAGTGTCCACCCTTATGTCTCAATCAGCTGTGGGTCTAGATATGGTCAATCCAGGTAGCATCACTGCCCCTAAACGAATTTTGTAAGAATTTCTCTCTCTTTCACTGTCTTTTTTTCACAGGTTTTTAAAAATAATTGATTTTTATAATGGGGTTTAGCTGCTTTTCACTGCTGTGTTTATGCCACTTTACACCCACTTGACTCACTTACAGAGAGATATCAATACATAGGTTTTAAGATTCTTACTAGTCAGATATATTCTTGGGCCGTGAATAGGGGGTGTTGAGTCCAATTCACTGAGCAAGGAGTAGGTCTTGTCTATTACATATTGGGTTTATGGAACGGTATCTGAGCTAATTTGAAACCCTTGTTTTATGCATCACCCCACCTCACCTTTCCCGTTAAGCAGCCATAGTGTGTTTTCTAAACGTGTGACTCTGTTCTGTTTTGTAATTCAGTTCAAGGGTAGCGGTTTTTACATTCCCTCTATAAGTGATATCTTATGATAAGTGTCTTTTTCTGTGTGACTTATTTCACTTAGAATCGTAGAACCTAAATCCACTCATCATGCTGCTACTAGCCTTATGACGTTGATTTCATGGCTGAGTGATATTCCATTGTACATAAGGACCACAACTTATTTATCCATTTTTCTCTATCCTGAGATATTTAAGGTGTAAAGAAGTGGAGGTTCTTGTCAACAGAGCAGCCCTAAACATTGGGGTGCTTGTGTCTTGCTGGTTTTTAATTTTCCCACTTTATACGCCCATGAGTGGAAGTGCCCTATGCTCTCTAAGCTGAGTTTTTTAGATGTTTCAGGACACACCGTACACTTCTCCAGGGTGGCTGTTGGCAATTTACATCCCGCCCATCAGCGTAGCAAGGCTCCCGTTTCTCCATGGCCTGTCCTGCATTTCTGGTTTTGACACTTTATTCAGCATGGCCCTTTTGACCGATGGGAAGCGAGACTTCTTTGTAGCGCTGATTTGCCTTTCCAGGTTGCTTGCTTGGCCAAAAAGGGCGTATGCGTTTTTTCCTGAATATATTCAGGAAAAAACGCATACGCCCTTTTTGGCCAAGGGCATCATTGACGAGGTTTTGCCGCTTTTCCTGTGCTTTAAAGGCGATTCGAATCTCCCTCCTGAAATCTGTTTCCTGCAATTCTGCTTTGCTTTCAAATCCTCTTCGTTGCCTTCCCTCAATATATTTGTGGACGAGAGTGATCATTTATAAGTCTGCAGGTTTGTGAATTGCAGTGCCCCTGAGCTCCATTTTTCAACTCGCTTTCTTGGGAGCTGGCCGCAAAAGCGCAGGATTGCTTCAGGCCCTATTCTGGTCCCGGGAGGCAGGCTGAGCCTGTGCTTAATTCTTCTTCCTGATGGGAAAATAGAGTGACCTGTGCCTGTCCCAACACCTAGAGCTAGTCTCTCATTGGTTCCCCCTTCTTCCCGTTCATCCTCAGGACAAATTGCAACCTGTACGGAACAGGAGGTTAAAGGTGATGATTCTCCAAGGAGGGAGGTTGCTAGTAAAGCGGCTGGAATGGCGGACCCGAGCACAAGGAAATGAGAAATGAGGTGCGTTTTAGAAACCTTTCGCGATCACACGGTGTACCATCTTCTGGGTTTCTCGTGCATGTTTTCGATGTAGGAAGATGCCCTTGAACCTGGAGATTTGGGACCCATGGGATGGGTACCACGCAGTATTACTTTAAAGGGTCTGTGTTTCCTCACCCAACCTCACCAAACCTCTCAGCCCCAAGAGTGTCCACCCTTATGTCTCAATCAGATGTGGGTCTAGATATGGTCAATCCAGGTAGCATAACTGCCCCTAAAAGAATTTTGTAAGAATTTCTCTCTCTTTCACTGTCTTTTTTTCACAGGTTTTTAAAAGTAATTGATTTTTATAATGGGGTTTAGCTGCTTTTCACTGCTGTGTTTATGCCACTTTACACCCACTTGACTCACTTACAGAAAGATATCAATACATAGGTTTTAAGATTCTTACTAGTCAGATATATTCTTGGGCCGTGAATAGGGGGTGTTGAGTCCAATTCACTGAGCAAGGAGTAGGTCTTGTCTATAACATATTGGGTTTATGGAACGGTATCTGAGCTAATTTGAAACCCTTGTTTTATGCATCACCCCACCTCACCTTTCCCGTTAAGCAGCCATAGTGTGTTTTCTAAACGTGTGACTCTGTTCTGTTTTGTAATTCAGTTCAAGGGTAGCGGTTTTTACATTCCCTCTATAAGTGATATCTTATGATAAGTGTCTTTTTCTGTGTGACTTATTTCACTTAGAATCGTCGTACCTAAATCCACTCATCATGCTGCTACTAGCTTTATGACGTTGATTTCATGGCTGAGTGATATTCCATTGTACATAAGGACCACAACTTATTTATCCATTTTTCTCTATCCTGACATATTTAAGGTGTAATGAAGTGGAGGTTCTTGTCAACAGAGCAGCCGTAAACGTTGGGGTGCCTGTGTCTCGCTGATTTTTAGTTTTCCCACTTTATACGCCCATGAGTGGAAGTGCCCTATGCTCTCTAAGCTGAGTTTTTTTAGATGTTTCAGGACACACCGTACACTTCTCCAGAGTGGCTGTTGGCAATTTACATCCCGCCCATCAGCGTAGCAAGGCTCCCGTTTCTCTATGGCCTGTCCTGCATTTCTGATTTTAACACTTTATTCAGCATGGCCCTTTTGACCGATGGGAAGCGAGACTTCTTTGTAGCGCTGATTTGCCTTTCCAGGTTGCTTGGTTGGCCAAAAAGGGCGTATGCGTTTTTTCCTGAATATATTCAGGAAAAAACGCATACGCCCTTTTTGGCCAAGGGCATCATTGTCGAGGTTTTGCCGCTTTTCCTGTGCTTTAAAGGCGATTCGAATCTCCCTCTTGAAATCTGTTTCCTGCAATTCTGCCTTGCTTTCAAATCCTCTTCGTTGCTTTCCCTCAGTATATTTGTGGACGAGAGTGATCATTTATAAGTCTGCAGGTTTGTGAATTGCAGTGCCCCTGAGCTCCATTTTTCAACTCGCTTTCTTGGGAGCTGGCCGCAAAAGCGCAGGATTGCTTCAGGCCCTATTCTGGTCCCGGGCGTCAGGCTGAGCCTGTGCTTAATTCTTCTTCCTGATGGGAAAATAGAGTGAACTGTGCCTGTCCCAACACCTAGAGCTAGTCTCTCATTGTTTTCCCCTCTTCTCGTTCATCCTGAGGACAAATTGCAACCTGTACGGAACAGGAGGTTAAAGGTGATGATTCTCCAAGCAGGGAGGTTGCTAGTAAAGGAGCTGGAATGGCGAACCCGAGCACAAGGAGATGAGAAATGAGGTGCGTTTAGAAACCTTTCGCGATCACACGGTGTACCATCTTCTGGGTTTCTCATGCATGTTTTCGATGTAGGAAGATGCCCTTGAACCTGGAGATTTGGAACACATGGGATGGGTACCACGCAGTATTTCTTTAAAGGGTCTGCGTTTCCTCACCCAACCTCACCAAACCTCTCAGCCCCAAGAGTGTCCACCCTTATGTCTCAATCAGCTGTGGGTCTAGATATGGTCAATCCAGGTAGCATAACTGCCCCTAAAAGAATTTTGTAAGAATTTCTCTCTCTTTCACTGTCTTTTTTTCACAGGTTTTTAAAAGTAATTGATTTTTATAATGGGGTTTAGCTGCTTTTCACTGCTGTGTTTATGTCACTTTACACCCACATGACTCACTTACAGAGAGATATCAATACATAGGTTTTAAGATTCTTACTAGTCAGATATATTCTTGGGCCGTGAATAGGGGGTTTTGAGTCCAATTCACTGAGCAAGGAGTAGGTCTTGTCTAGTACATATTGGGTTTATGGAACGGTATCTGAGCTAATTTGAAACCCTTGTTTTATGCATCACCCCACCTCACCTTTCCCGTTAAGCAGCCATAGTGTGTTTTCTAAACGTGTGACTCTGTTCTGTTTTGTAATTCAGTTCAAGGGTAGCGGTTTTTACATTCCCTCTATAAGTGATATCTTATGATAAGTGTCTTTTTCTGTGTGACTTATTTCACTTAGAATCGTCGTACCTAAATCCACTCATCATGCTGCTACTAGCCTTATGACGTTGATTTCATGGCTGAGTGATATTCCATTGTACATAAGGACCACAACATCTTTATCCATTTTTCTCTTTCCTGGGATATTTAAGGTGTAACGAAGTTGGAGGTTCTTGTCAACAGAGCAGCCCTAAACATTGGGGTGCCTGTGTCTTGCTGGTTTTTAATTTTCCCACTTTATACGCCCATGAGTTGAAGTGCCCTATGCTCTCTAAGCTGAGTTTTTTAGATGTTTCAGGACACACCGTACACTTCTCCAGAGTGGCTGTTGGCAATTTACATCCCGCCCATCAGCGTAGCAAGGCTCCCGTTTCTCCATGGCCTGTCCTGCATTTCTGGTTTTGACACTTTATTCAGCATGGCCCTTTTGACCGATGGGAAGCGAGACTTCTTTGTAGCGCTGATTTGCCTTTCCAGGTTGCTTGGTTGGCCAAAAAGGGCGTATGCGTTTTTCCTGAATATATTCAGGAAAAAACGCATACGCCCTTTTTGGCCAAGGGCATCATTGACGAGGTTTTGCCGCTTTTCCTGTGCTTTAAAGGCGATTCGAATCTCCCTCCTGAAATCTGTTTCCTGCAATTCTGCCTTGCTTTCAAATCCTCTTCGTTGCTTTCCCTCAATATATTTGTGGACGAGAGTGATGATTTATAAGTCTGCAGGTTTGTGAATTGCAGTGCCCCTGAGCTCCATTTTTCAACTCGCTTTCTTGGGAGCTGGCCGCAAAAGCGCAGGATTGCTTCAGGCCCTATTCTGGTCCCGGGCAGCAGGCTGAGCCTGTGCTTAATTCTTCTTCCTGAAGGGAAAATAGAGTGAATTGTGCCTGTCCCAACACCTAGAGCTAGTCTCTCATTGTTTTCCCCTCTTCTCGTTCATCCTCAGGACAAATTGCAACCTGTACGGAACAGGAGGTTAAAGGTGATGATTCTCCAAGGAGGGAGGTTGCTAGTAAAGCAGCTGGAATGGCGAACCCGAGCACAAGGAGATGAGAAATGAGGTGCGTTTAGAAACCTTTCGCGATCACACGGTGTACCATCTTCTGGGTTTCTCATGCATGTTTTCGATGTAGGAAGATGCCCTTGAACCTGGAGATTTGGAACCCATGGGATGGGTACCACGCAGTATTACTTTAAAGGGTCTGCGTTTCCTCACCCAACCTTACCAAACCTCTCAGCCCCAAGAGTGTCCACCCTTATGTCTCAATCAGCTGTGGGTCTAGATATGGTCAATCCAGGTAGCATAACTGCCCCTAAAAGAATTTTGTAAGAATTTCTCTCTCTTTCACTGTCTTTTTTTCACAGGTTTTTAAAAGTAATTGATTTTTATAATGGGGTTTAGCTGCTTTTCACTGCTGTGTTTATGTCACTTTACACCCACATGACTCACTTACAGAGAGATATCAATACATAGGTTTTAAGATTCTTACTAGTCAGATATATTCTTGGGCCGTGAATAGGGGGTTTTGAGTCCAATTCACTGAGCAAGGAGTAGGTCTTGTCTAGTACATATTGGGTTTATGGAACGGTATCTGAGCTAATTTGAAACCCTTGTTTTATGCATCACCCCACCTCACCTTTCCCGTTAAGCAGCCATAGTGTGTTTTCTAAACGTGTGACTCTGTTCTGTTTTGTAATTCAGTTCAAGGGTAGCGGTTTTTACATTCCCTCTATAAGTGATATCTTATGATAAGTGTCTTTTTCTGTGTGACTTATTTCACTTAGAATCGTCGTACCTAAATCCACTCATCATGCTGCTACTAGCCTTATGACGTTGATTTCATGGCTGAGAGATATTCCATTGTACATAAGGACCACAACTTATTTATCCATTTTTCTCTATCCTGAGATATTTAAGGTGTAAAGAAGTGGACGTTCTTGTCAACAGAGCAGCCCTAAACGTTGGGGTGCCTGTGTCTTGCTGATTTTTAGTTTTCCCAATTTATACGCCCATGAGTGGAAGTGCCCTATGCTCTCTAAGCTGAGTTTTTTAGATGTTTCAGGACACACCGTACACTTCTCCAGAGTGGCTGTTGGCAATTTACATCCCGCCCATCAGCGTAGCAAGGCTCCCGTTTCTCCATGGCCTGCCCTGCATTTCTGGTTTTGACACTTTATTCAGCATGGCCCTTTTGACTGATGGGAAGCGAGACTTCTTTGTAGCGCTGATTTGCCTTTCCAGGTTGCTTGGTTGGCCAAAAAGGGCGTATGCGTTTTTTCCTGAATATATTCAGGAAAAAACGCATACGCCCTTTTTGGCAAAGGGCATCATTGTCGAGGTTTTGCCGCTTTTCCTGTGCTTTAAAGGCGATTCGAATCTCCCTCCTGAAATCTGTTTCCTGCAATTCTGCCTTGTTTTCAAATCCTCTTCGTTGCCTTCCCTCAATATATTTGTGGACGAGAGTGGTCATTTATAAGTCTGCAGGTTTGTGAATTGCAGTGCCCCTGAGCTCCATTTTTCAACTCGCTTTCTTGGGAGCTGGCCGCAAAAGCACAGGATTGCTTCAGGCCCTATTCTGGTTCCGGGCGGCAGGCTGAGCCTGTGCTTAATTCTTCTTCCTAATGGGAAAATAGAGTGACCTGTGCCTGTCCCAACACCTAGTGCCAGTCTCTCATTGGTTCCCCCTTCTTCCCGTTCATCCTCAGGACAAATTGCAACCTGTACGGAACAGGAGGTTAAAGGTGATGATTCTCCAAGGAGGGAGGTTGCTAGTAAAGCGGCTGGAATGGCGGACCCGAGCACAAGGAGATGAGAAATGAGGTGCGTTTAGAAACCTTTCTCGAACACACGGTGTACCATCTTCTGGGTTTCTCATGCATGTTTTCGATGTAGGAAGATGCCCTTGAACCTGGAGATTTGGAACCCATGGGATGGGTACCACGCAGTATTACTTTAAAGGGTCTGCGTTTCCTCACCCAACCTCACCAAACCTCTCAGCCCCAAGAGTGTCCACCCTTATGTCTCAATCAGCTGTGGGTCTAGATATGGTCAATCCAGGTAGCATCACTGCCCCTAAAAGAATTTTGTAAGAATTTCTCTCTCTTTCACTGTCTTTTTTTCACAGGTTTTTAAAAGTAATTGATTTTTATAATGGGGTTTAGCTGCTTTTCACTGCTGTGTTTATGTCACTTTACACCCACATGACTCACTTACAGAGAGATATCAATACATAGGTTTTAAGATTCTTACTAGTCAGATATATTCTTGGGCCGTGAATAGGGGGTTTTTAGTCCAATTCACTGAGCAAGGAGTAGGTCTTGTCTAGTACATATTGGGTTTATGGAACGGTATCTGAGCTAATTTGAAACCCTTGTTTTATGCATCACCCCACCTCACCTTTCCCGTTAAGCAGCCATAGTGTGTTTTCTAAACGTGTGACTCTGTTCTGTTTTGTAATTCAGTTCAAGGGTAGCGGTTTTTACATTCCCTCTATAAGTGATATCTTATGATAAGTGTCTTTTTCTGTGTGACTTATTTCACTTAGAATCGTCGTACCTAAATCCACTCATCATGCTGCTACTAGCCTTATGACGTTGATTTCATGGCTGAATGATATTCCATTGTACATAAGGACCACAACATCTTTATCCATTTTTCTCTTTCCTGGGATATTTAAGGTGTAACGAAGTTGGAGGTTCTTGTCAGCAGAGCAGCCCTAAACTTTGGGGTGCCTGTGTCTTGCTGGTTTTTAATTTTCCCACTTTATACGCCCATGAGTGGAAGTGCCCTATGCTCTCTAAGCTGAGTTTTTTAGATGTTTCACGACACACCGTACACTTCTCCAGAGTGGCTGTTGGCAATTTACATCCCGCCCATCAGCGTAGCAAGCCTCCCGTTTCTCCATAGCCTGCCCTGCATTTCTGGTTTTGACACTTTATTCAGCATGGCCCTTTTGACCGATGGGAAGCGAGACTTCTTTGTAGCGCTGATTTGCCTTTCCAGGTTGCTTGCTTGGCCAAAAAGGGCGTATGCGTTTTTTCCTGAATATATTCAGGAAAAAACGCATACGCCCTTTTTGGCCAAGGGCATCATTGTCGAGGTTTTGCCGCTTTTCCTGTGCTTTAAAGGCGATTCGAATCTCCCTCCTGAAATCTGTTTCCTGCAATTCTGCCTTGCTTTCAAATCCTCTTCGTTGCCTTCCCTCAATATATTTGTGGACGAGAGTGGTCATTTATAAGTCTGCAGGTTTGTGAATTGCAGTGCCCCTGAGCTCCATTTTTCAACTCGATTTCTTGGGACCTGGCCGCAAAAGCGCAGGATTGCTTCAGGCCCTATTCTGGTCCCGGGCGGCAGGCTGATCCTGTGCTTAATTCCTCTTCCTGATGGGAAAATAGAGTTAACTGTGCTTGTCCCAACACCTAGAGCTAGTCTCTCATTGTTTTCCCCTCTTCTCGTTCATCCTCAGGAAAAATTGCAACCTGTACGGAACAGGAGGTTAAAGGTGATGATTCTCCAAGGAGGGAGGTTGCTAGTAAAGCAGCTGGAATGGCGAACCCGAGCACAAGGAGATGAGAAATGAGGTGCGTTTAGAAACCTTTCGCGATCACACGGTGTACCATCTTCTGGGTTTCTCATGCATGTTTTCGATGTAGGAAGATGCCCTTGAACCTGGAGATTTGGAACCCATGGGATGGGTACCACGCAGTATTACTTTAAAGGGTCTGCGTTTCCTCACCCAACCTCACCAAACCTCTCAGCCCCAAGAATGTCCACCCTTATGTCTCAATCAGCTGTGGGTCTAGATATGGTCAATCCAGGTAGCATAACTGCCCCTAAAAGAATTTTGTAAGAATTTCTCTCTCTTTCACTGTCTTTTTTTCACAGGTTTTTAAAAGTAATTGATTTTTATAATGGGGTTTAGCTGCTTTTCACTGCTGTGTTTATGTCACTTTACACCCACATGACTCACTTACAGAGAGATATCAATACATAGGTTTTAAGATTCTTACTAGTCAGATATATTCTTGGGCCGTGAATAGGGGGTTTTGAGTCCAATTCACTGAGCAAGGAGTAGGTCTTGTCTAGTACATATTGGGTTTATGGAACGGCATCTGAGCTAATTTGAAACCCTTGTTTTATGCATCACCCCACCTCACCTTTCCCGTTAAGCAGCCATAGTGTGTTTTCTAAACGTGTGACTCTGTTCTGTTTTGTAATTCAGTTCAAGGGTAGCGGTTTTTACATTCCCTCTATAAGTGATATCTTATGATAAGTGTCTTTTTCTGTGTGACTTATTTCACTTAGAATCGTCGTACCTAAATCCACTCATCATGCTGCTACTAGCCTTATGACGTTGATTTCATGGCTGAGTGATATTCCATTGTACATAAGGACCACAACATCTTTATCCATTTTTCTCTTTCCTGGGATATTTAAGGTGTAACGAACTTGGAGGTTCTTGTCAACAGAGCAGCCCTAAACTTTGGGGTGCCTGTGTCTTGCTTGTTTTTAATTTTCCCACTTTATACGCCCATGAGTGGAAGTGCCCTATGCTCTCTAAGCTGAGTTTTTTAGATGTTTCAGGACACACCGTACACTTCTCCAGAGTGGCTGTTGGCAATTTACATCCCGCCCATCAGCGTAGCAAGGCTCCCGTTTCTCCATGGCCTGTCCTGCATTTCTGGTTTTGACACTTTATTCAGCATGGCCCTTTTGACCGATGGGAAGTGAGACTTCTTTGTAGCGCTGATTTGCCTTTCCAGGTTGCTTTGTTGGCCAAAAAGGGCGTATGCGTTTTTTCCTGAATATATTCAGGAAAAAACGCATACGCCCTTTTTGGCCAAGGGCATCATTGACGAGGTTTTGCCGCTTTTCCTGTGCTTTAAAGGCGATTCGAATCTCCCTCCTGAAATCTGTTTCCTGCAATTCTGCCTTGCTTTCAAATCCTCTTCGTTGCCTTCCCTCAATATATTTGTGGATGAGAGTGATCATTTATAAGTCTGCAGGTTTGTGAATTGCAGTGCCCCTGAGCTCCATTTTTCAACTCGCTTTCTTGGGAGCTGGCTGCAAAAGCGCAGGATTGCTTCAGGCCCTATTCTGGTCCCGGGCGGCAGGCTGAGCCTGTGCTTAATTCTTCTTCCTGATGGGAAAATAGAGTGACCTGTGCCTGTCCCAACACCTAGAGCTAGTCTCTCATTGGTTCCCACTTCTTCCCGTTCATCCTCAGGACAAATTGCAACCTGTACGGAACAGGAGGTTAAAGGTGCTGATTCTCCAAGGAGGGAGATTGCTAGTAATGCGGCTGGAATGGCGAACCCGAGCACAAGGACATGAGAAATGAGGTGCGTTTTAGAAACCTTTCCCGATCACACAGTGTACCATCTTCTGGGTTTCTCATGCATGTTTTCGATGTAGGAAGATGCCCTTGAACCTGGAGATTTGGGACCCATGGGATGGGTAACACGCAGTATTACTTTAAAGGGTCTGCGTTTGCTCACCCAACCTCACCAAACCTCTCAGCCCCAAGAGTGTCCACCCTTATGTCTCAATCAGCTGTGGGTCTAGATATGGTCAATCCAGGTAGCAGAACTGCCCCTGAACGAATTTTGTAAGAATTTCTCTCTCTTTCACTGTCTTTTTTTCACAGGTTTTTAAAAGTAATTGATTTTTATAATGGGGTTTAGCTGCTTTTCACTGCTGTGTTTATGCCACTTTACACCCACTTGCCTCACTAAGAGATATCAATACATAGGTTTTAAGATTCTTACTAGTCAGATATATTCTTGGGCCGTGAATAGGGGGTGTTGAGTCCAATTCACTGAGCAAGGAGTAGGTCTTGTCTAGTACATATTGGGTTTATGGAACGGTATCTGAGCTAATTTGAAACCCTTGTTTTATGCATCACACCACCTCACCTTTCCCGTTAAGCAGCCATAGTGTGTTTTCTAAACGTGTGACTCTGTTCTGTTTTGTAATTCAGTTCAAGGGTAGCGGTTTTTACATTCCCTCTATAAGTGATATCTTATGATAAGTGTCTTTTTCTGTGTGACTTATTTCACTTAGAATCGTCGTACCTAAACCCACTCATCATGCTGCTACTAGCCTTATGACGTTGATTTCATGGCTGAGTGATATTCCATTGTACATAAGGACCACAACTTCTTTATCCATTTTTCTCTTTCCTGAGATATTTAAGGTGTAACGAAGTGGAGTTTCTTGTCAACAGAGCAGCCCTAAACGTTGGGGTGCCTGTGTCTTGCTGATTTTTAGTTTTCCCAATTTATACGCCCATGAGTGGAAGTGCCCTATGCTCTCTAAGCTGAGTTTTTTAGATGTTTCAGGACACACCGTACACTTTTCCAGAGTTGCTGTTGGCAATTTACATCCCGCCCATCAGCGTAGCAAGGCTCCCGTTTCTCCATGGCCTGTCCTGCATTTCTGGTTTTGACACTTTATTCAGCATGGCCCTTTTGACCGATGGGAAGCGAGACTTCTTTGTAGCGCTGATTTGCCTTTCCAGGTTGCTTGGTTGGCCAAAAAGGGCGTATGCGTTTTTTCCTGAATATATTCAGGAAAAAACGCATACGCCCTTTTTGGCCAAGGGCATCATTGTCGAGGTTTTCCCGCTTTTCCTGTGCCTCAAAGGCGATTCGAATCTCCCTCCTGAAATCTGTTTCCTGCCATTCTGCCTTGCTTTCAAATCCTCTTCGTTGCCTTCCCTCAATGTATTTGTGGACGAGAGTGATCATTTAT
The DNA here is from genome assembly GCF_965194825.1 of Balaenoptera physalus. Taxonomy (NCBI): domain Eukaryota; kingdom Metazoa; phylum Chordata; class Mammalia; order Artiodactyla; family Balaenopteridae; genus Balaenoptera; species Balaenoptera physalus. Next base: position 23,599 of record NW_028125493.1, on the reverse strand, counting down.
AAGTCTGCAGGTTTGTGAATTGCAGTGCCCCTGAGCTCCATTTTTCAACTCGCTTTCTTGGGAGCTGGCCGCAAAAGCGCAGGATTGCTTCAGGCCCTATTCTGGTCGTGGGCGGCAGGGTGAGCCTGTGCTTAATTCTTCTTCCTGATGGGAAAATAGAGTGACCTGTGCCTGTCCCAACACCTAGAGCTAGTCTCTCATTGGTTCCCCCTCTTCCCGTTCATCCTCAGGACAAACTGCAACCTGTACGGAACAGGAGGTTAAAGGTGCTGATTCTCCAAGGAAGGAGATTGCTAGTAAAGCGGCTGGAATGGCGAACCCGAGCACAAGGAGATGAGAAATGAGCTGCGTTTTAGAAACCTTTCCCGATCACACGGTGTACCATCTTCTGGGTTTCTCATGCATGGTTTCGATGTAGGAAGATGCCTTTGAACCTGGAGATTTGGGACCCATGGGATGGTTACCACGCAGTATTACTTTAAAGGGCCTGCGTTTCCTCACCCATCCTCACCAAACCTCTCAGCACCAAGAGTGTCCACCCTTATGTCTCAATCAGCTGTGGGTCTAGATATGGTCAATCCAGGTGGCATCACAGCCCCTGAACGAATTTTGTAAGAATTTCTCTCTCTTTCACTGTCTTTGTTTCACAGGTTTTTAAAAGTAATTGATTTTTATAATGGGGTTTAGTTGCTTTTCACTGCTGTGTTTATTCCACTTTACACCCACTTGACTCACTTACAGAGAGATATCAATACATAGGTTTTAATATTCTTACTAGTCAGATATATTCTTGGGCCGTGAATAGGGGGTGTTGAGTCCAATTCACTGAGCAAGGAGTAAGTCTTGTCTATTACATATTGGGTTTATGGAACGGTATCTGAGCTAATTTGAAACCCTTGTTTTATGCATCACCCCACCTCACCTTTCCCGTTAAGCAGCCATAGTGTGTTTTCTAAACGTGTGACTCTGTTTTGTTTTGTAATTCAGTTCAAGGGTAGCGGTTTTTACATTCCCTCTATAAGTGATATCTTATGATAAGTGTCTTTTTCTGTGTGACTTATTTCACTTAGAATCGTCGTACCTAAATCCACTCATCATGCTGCTACTAGCCTTATGACGTTGATTTCATGGCTCAGTGATATTCCATTGTACATAAGGACCACAACTTCTTTATCCATTTTTCTCTTTCCTGGGATATTTAAGGTGTAACGAAGTTGGAGGTTCTTGTCAACAGAGCAGCCCTAAACTTTGGGGTGCCTGTGTCTTGCTGGTTTTTAATTTTCCCACTTTATACGCCCATGAGTGGAAGTGCCCTATGCTCTCTAAGCTGAGTTTTTTAGATGTTTCAGGACACACCGTACACTTCTCCAGAGTGGCTGTTGGCAATTTACATCCCGCCCATCAGCGTAGCAAGGCTCCCGTTTCTCCATGGCCTGCCCTGCATTTCTGGTTTTGACACTTTATTCAGCATGGCCCTTTTGACCGATGGGAAGCGAGACTTCTTTGTAGCGCTGATTTGCCTTTCCAGGTTGCTTGGTTGGCCAAAAAGGGCGTATGCGTTTTTTCCTGAATATATTCAGGAAAAAACGCATACGCCCTTTTTGGCCAAGGGCATCATTGTCGAGGTTTTGCCGTTTTTCCTGTGCTTTAAAGGCGATTCGAATCTCCCTCCTGAAATCTGTTTCCTGCAATTCTGCCTTGTTTTCAAATCCTCTTCGTTGGCTTCCCTCAATATATTTGTGGACGAGAGTGGTCATTTATAAGTCTGCAGGTTTGTGAATTGCAGTGCCCCTGAGCTCCATTTTTCAACTCGCTTTCTTGGGAGCTGGCCGCAAAAGCGCAGGATTGCTTCAGGCCCTATTCTGGTCCCGGGCGGCAGGCTGAGCCTGTGCTTAATTCTTCTTCCTGATGGGAAAATAGAGTGAACTGTGCCTGTCCCAACACCTAGAGCTAGTCTCTCATTGTTTTCCCCTCTTCTCGTTCATCCTCAGGACAAATTGCAACCTGTACGGAACAGGAGGTTAAAGGTGATGATTCTCCAAGGAGGGAGGTTGCTAGTAAAGCAGCTGGAATGGCGAACCCGAGCACAAGGAGATGAGAAATGAGGTGCGTTTAGAAACCTTTCGCGATCACACGGTGTACCATCTTCTGGGTTTCTCATGCATGTTTTCGATGTAGGAAGATGCCCTTGAACCTGGAGATTTGGGACCCATGGGATGGGTACCACGCAGTATTACTTTAAAGGGTCTGCGTTTGCTCACCCAACCTCACCAAACCTCTCAGCCCCAAGAGTGTCCACCCTTATGTCTCAATCAGCTGTGGGTCTAGATATGGTCAATCCAGGTAGCATAACTGCCCCTAAACGAATTTTGTAAGAATTTCTCTCTCTTTCACTGTCTTTGTTTCACAGGTTTTTAAAAGTAATTGATTTTTATAATGGGGTTTAGCTGCTTTTCACTGCTGTGCTTATGCCACTTTACACCCACTTGACTCACTTACAAAGAGATATCAATACATAGGTTTTAAGATTCTTACTAGTCAGATATATTCTTGGGCCGTGAATAGGGGGTGTTGAGTCCAATTCACTGAGCAAGGAGTAGGTCTTGTCTATTACATATTGGGTTTATGGAACGGTATCTGAGCTAATTTGAAACCCTTGTTTTATGCATCACCCCACCTCACCTTTCCCGTTAAGCAGCCATAGTGTGTTTTCTAAACGTGTGACTCTGTTCTGTTTTGTAATTCAGTTCAAGGGTAGCGGTTTTTACATTCCCTCTATAAGTGATATCTTATGATAAGTGTCTTTTTCTGTGTGACTTATTTCACTTAGAATCGTCGTACCTAAATCCACTCATCATGCTGCTACTAGCCTTATGACGTTGATTTCATGGCTGAGTGATATTCCATTGTACATAAAGACCACCACATCTTTATCCATTTTTCTCTTTCCTGGGATATTTAAGGTGTAACGAAGTTGGAGGTTCTTGTCAACAGAGCAGCCCTAAACTTTGGGGTGCCTGTGTCTTGCTGGTTTTTAATTTTCCCACTTTATACGCCCATGAGTGGAAGTGCCCTATGCTCTCTAAGCTGAGTTTTTTAGATGTTTCAGGACACACCGTACACTTCTCCAGAGTGGCTGTTGGCAATTTACATCCCGCCCATCAGCGTAGCAAGGCTCCCGTTTCTCCATGGCCTGCCCTGCATTTCTGGTTTTGACACTTTATTCAGCATGGCCCTTTTGACCGATGGGAAGCGAGACTTCTTTGTAGCGCTGATTTGCCTTTCCAGGTTGTTTGCTTGGCCAAAAAGGGCGTATGCGTTTTTTCCTGAATATATTCAGGAAAAAACGCATACGCCCTTTTTGGCCAAGGGCATCATTGTCGAGGTTTTGCCGCTTTTCCTGTGCTTTAAAGGCGATTCGAATCTCCCTCCTGAAATCTGTTTCCTGCAATTCTGCCTTGCTTTCAAATCCTCTTCGTTGCTTTCCCTCAATATATTTGTGGACGACAGTGATCATTTATAAGTCTGCAGGTTTGTGAATTGCAGTGCCCCTGAGCTCCATTTTTCAACTCGCTTTCTTGGGAGCTGGCCGCAAAAGCGCAGGATTGCTTCAGGCCCTATTCTGGTCCCGGGCGGCAGGCTGAGCCTGTGCTTAATTCTTCTTCCTGATGGGAAAATAGAGTGAACTGTGCCTGTTCCAACACCTAGAGCTAGTCTCTCATTGTTTTCCCCTCTTCTCGTTCATCCTCAGGACAAATTGCAACCTGTACGGAACAGGAGGTTAAAGGTGATGATTCTCCAAGGAGGGAGGTTGCTAGTAAAGCAGCTGGAATGGCGAACCCGAGCACCAGGAGATGAGAAATGAGGTGCGTTTAGAAACCTTTCGCGATCACACGGTGTACCATCTTCTGGGTTTCTCATGCATGTTTTCGATGTAGGAAGATGCCCTTGAACCTGGAGATTTGGAACCCATGGGATGGGTACCACGCAGTGTTACTTTAAAGGGTCTGCGTTTCCTCACCCAACCTCACCAAACCTCTCAGCCCCAAGAGTGTCCACCCTTATGTCTCAATCAGCTGTGGGTCTAGATATGGTCAATCCAGGTAGCATAACTGCCCCTAAAAGAATTTTGTAAGAATTTCTCTCTCTTTCACTGTCTTTTTTTCACAGGTTTTTAAAAGTAATTGATTTTTATAATGGGGTTTAGCTGCTTTTCACTGCTGTGTTTATGTCACTTTACACCCACATGACTCACTTACAGAGAGATATCAATACATAGGTTTTAAGATTCTTACTAGTCAGATATATTCTTGGGCCGTGAATAGGGGGTTTTGAGTCCAATTCACTGAGCAAGGAGTAGGTCTTGTCTAGTACATATTGGGTTTATGGAACGGTATCTGAGCTAATTTGAAACCCTTGTTTTATGCATCACCCCACCTCACCTTTCCCGTTAAGCAGCCATAGTGTGTTTTCTAAACGTGTGACTCTGTTCTGTTTTGTAATTCAGTTCAAGGGTAGCGGTTTTTACATTCCCTCTATAAGTGATATCTTATGATAAGTGTCTTTTTCTGTGTGACTTATTTCACTTAGAATCGTCGTACCTAAATCCACTCATCATGCTGCTACTAGCCTTATGACGTTGATTTCATGGCTGAGTGATATTCCATTGTACATAAGGACCACAACATCTTTATCCATTTTTCTCTTTCCTGGGATTTTTAAGGTGTAACGAAGTTGGAGGTTCTTGTCAACAGAGCAGCCCTAAACATTGGGGTGCCTGTGTCTTGCTGGTTTTTAATTTTCCCACTTTATACGCCCATGAGTGGAAGTGCCCTATGCTCTCTAAGCTGAGTTTTTTAGATGTTTCAGGACACACCGTACACTTCTCCAGGGTGGCTGTTGGCAATTTACATCCCACCCATCAGCGTAGCAAGGCTCCCGTTTCTCCATGGCCTGTCCTGCATTTCTGGTTTTGACACTTTATTCAGCATGGCCCTTTTGACCGATGGGAAGCGAGACTTCTTTGTAGCGCTGATTTGCCTTTCCAGGTTGCTTGGTTGGCCAAAAAGGGCGTATGCGTTTTTTCCTGAATATATTCAGGAAAAAACGCATACGCCCTTTTTGGCCAAGGGCATCATTGACGAGGTTTTGCCGCTTTTCCTGTGCTTTAAAGGCGATTCGAATCTCCCTCCTGAAATCTGTTTCCTGCAATTCTGCCTTGCTTTCAAATCCTCTTCGTTGCCTTCCCTCAATATATTTGTGGACGAGAGTGATCATTTATAAGTCTGCAGGTTTGTGAATTGCAGTGCCCCTGAGCTCCATTTTTCAACTCGCTTTCTTGGGAGCTGGCCGCAAAAGCGCAGGATTGCTTCAGGCCCTATTCTGGTCCCGGGCGGCAGGCTGAGCCTGTGCTTAATTCTTCTTCCTGATGGGAAAATAGAGTGACCTGTGCCTGTCCCAACACCTAGAGCTAGTCTCTCATTGTTTCCCCCTTCTTCCCGTTCATCCTCAGGACAAATTGCAACCTGTACGGAACAGGAGGTTAAAGGTGCTGATTCTCCAAGGAGGGAGATTGCTAGTAATGCGGCTGGAATGGCGAACCCGAGCACAAGGACATGAGAAATGAGGTGCGTTTTAGAAACCTTTCCCGATCACACGGTGTACCATCTTCTGGGTTTCTCATGCATGTTTTCGATGTAGGAAGATGCCCTTGAACCTGGAGATTTGGGACCCATGGGATGGGTACCACGCAGTATTACTTTAAAGGGTCTGCGTTTGCTCACCCAACCTCACCAAACCTCTCAGCCCCAAGAGTGTCCACCCTTATGTCTCAATCAGCTGTGGGTCTAGATATGGTCAATCCAGGTAGCATAACTGCCCCTAAACGAATTTTGTAAGAATTTCTCTCTCTTTCACTGTCTTTGTTTCACAGGTTTTTAAAAGTAATTGATTTTTATAATGGGGTTTAGCTGCTTTTCACTGCTGTGTTTATTCCACTTTACACCCACTTGACTCACTTACAAAGAGATATCAATACATAGGTTTTAAGATTCTTACTAGTCAGATATATTCTTGGGCCGTGAATAGGGGGTGTTGAGTCCAATTCACTGAGCAAGGAGTAGGTCTTGTCTATTACATATTGGGTTTATGGAACGGTATCTGAGCTAATTTGAAACCCTTGTTTTATGCATCACCCCACCTCACCTTTCCCGTTAAGCAGCCATAGTGTGTTTTCTAAACGTGTGACTCTGTTCTGTTTTGTAATTCAGTTCAAGGGTAGCGGTTTTTACATTCCCTCTATAAGTGATATCTTATGATAAGTGTCTTTTTCTGTGTGACTTATTTCACTTAGAATCGTCGTACCTAAATCCACTCATCATGCTGCTACTAGCCTTATGACGTTGATTTCATGGCTGAGTGATATTCCATTGTACATAAGGACCACAACATCTTTATCCATTTTTCTCTTTCCTGGGATATTTAAGGTGTAACGAAGTTGGAGGTTCTTGTCAACAGAGCAGCCCTAAACTTTGGGGTGCCTGTGTCTTGCTGGTTTTTAATTTTCCCACTTTATACGCCCATGAGTGGAAGTGCCCTATGCTCTCTAAGCTGAGTTTTTTAGATGTTTCACGACACACCGTACACTTCTCCAGAGTGGCTGTTGGCAATTTACATCCCGCCCATCAGCGTAGCAAGCCTCCCGTTTCTCCATGGCCTGCCCTGCATTTCTGGTTTTGACACTTTATTCAGCATGGCCCTTTTGACCGATGGGAAGCGAGACTTCTTTGTAGCGCTGATTTGCCTTTCCAGGTTGCTTGCTTGGCCAAAAAGGGCGTATGCGTTTTTTCCTGAATATATTCAGGAAAAAACGCATACGCCCTTTTTGGCCAAGGGCATCATTGTCGAGGTTTTGCCGCTTTTCCTGTGCTTTAAAGGCGATTCGAATCTCCCTCCTGAAATCTGTTTCCTGCAATTCTGCCTTGCTTTCAAATCCTCTTCGTTGCCTTCCCTCAATATATTTGTGGACGAGAGTGGTCATTTATAAGTCTGCAGGTTTGTGAATTGCAGTGCCCCTGAGCTCCATTTTTCAACTCGCTTTCTTGGGAGCTGGCCGCAAAAGCGCAGGATTGCTTCAGGCCCTATTCTGGTCCCGTGCGGCAGGCTGAGCCTGTGCTTAATTCTTCTTCCTGATGGGAAAATAGAGTGAACTGTGCCTGTCCCAACACCTAGAGCTAGTCTCTCATTGTTTTCCCCTCTTCTCGTTCATCCTCAGGACAAATTGCAACCTGTACGGAACAGGAGGTTAAAGGTGATGATTCTCCAAGGAGGGAGGTTGCTAGTAAAGCAGCTGGAATGGCGAACCCGAGCACAAGGAGATGGGAAATGAGGTGCGTTTAGAAACCTTTCGCGATCACACGGTGTACCATCTTCTGAGTTTCTCATGCATGTTTTCGATGTAGGAAGATGCCCTTGAACCTGGAGATTTGGGACCCATGGGATGGGTACCACGCAGTATTACTTTAAAGGGTCTTTGTTTCCTCACCCAACCTCACCAAACCTCTCAGCCCCAAGAGTGTCCACCCTTATGTCTCAATCAGCTGTGGGTCTAGATATGGTCAACCCAGGTAGCATAACTGCCCCTAAACGAATTTTGTAAGAATTTCTCTCTCTTTCACTGTCTTTTTTTCACAGGTTTTTAAAAGTAATTGATTTTTATAATGGGGTTTAGCTGCTTTTCACTGCTGTGTTTATGCCAGTTTACACCCACTTGTCTCACTTACAAAGAGATATCAATACATAGGTTTTAAGATTCTTAGTAGTCAGATATATTCTTGGGCTGTGAATAGGGGGTGTTGAGTCCAATTCACTGAGCAAGGAGTAGGTCTTGTCTATAACATATTGGGTTTATGGAACGGTATCTGAGCTAATTTGAAACCCTTGTTTTATGCATCACCCCACCTCACCTTTCCCGTTAAGCAGCCATAGTGTGTTTTCTAAACGTGTGACTCTGTTCTGTTTTGTAATTCAGTTCATGGGTAGCGGTTTTTACATTCCCTCTATAAGTGATATCTTATGATAAGTGTCTTTTTCTGTGTGACTTATTTCACTTAGAATCGTCGTACCTAAATCCACTCATCATGCTGCTACTAGCCTTATGACGTTGATTTCATGGCTGAGTGATATTCCATTGTACATAAGGACCACAACTTATTTATCCATTTTTCTCTATCCTGAGATATTTAAGGTGTAACGAAGTGGAGGTTCTTGTCAACAGAGCAGCCCTAAACGTTGGGGTGCCTGTGTCTTGCTGATTTTTAGTTTTCCCAATTTATACGCCCTTGAGTGGAAGTGCCCTATGCTCTCTAAGCTGAGTTTTCTGGATGTTTCACGACACACCGTACACTTCTCCAGAGTGGCTGTTGGCAATTTACATCCCGCCCATCAGCGTAGCAAGCCTCCCGTTTCTCCATGGCCTGCCCTGCATTTCTGGTTTTGACACTTTATTCAGCATGGCCCTTTTGACCGATGGGAAGCGAGACTTCTTTGTAGCGCTGATTTGCCTTTCCAGGTTGCTTGCTTGGCCAAAAAGGGCGTATGCGTTTTTTCCTGAATATATTCAGGAAAAAACGCATACGCCCTTTTTGGCCAAGGGCATCATTGTCGAGGTTTTGCCGCTTATCCTGTGCTTTAAAGGCGATTCGAATCTCCCTCCTGAAATCTGTTTCCTGCAATTCTGCCTTGCTTTCAAATCCTCTTCGTTGCCTTCCCTCAATATATTTGTGGACGAGAGTGATCATTTATAAGTTTGCAGGTTTGTGAATTGCAGTGCCCCTGAGCTCCATTTTTCAACTCGCTTTCTTGGGAGCTGGCCGCAAAAGCGCAGGATTGCTTCAGGCCCTATTCTGGTCGCGGGCGGCAGGCTGAGCCTGTGCTTAATTCTTCTTCCTGATGGGAAAATAGAGTGACCTGTGCCTGTCCCAACACCTAGAGCTAGTCTCTCATTGTTTTCCCCTCTTCTCGTTCATCCTCAGGACAAATTGCAACCTGTACGGAACAGGAGGTTAAAGGTGATGATTCTCCAAGGAGGGAGGTTGCTAGTAAAGCAGCTGGAATGGCGAACCCGAGCACAAGGAGATGAGAAAGGAGGTGCGTTTTAGAAACCTTTCGCGATCACACGGTGTACCATCTTCTGTGTTTCTCATGCATGTTTTCGATGTAGGAAGATGCCCTAGAATCTGGAGATTTGGAACCCATGGGATGGGTACCACGCAGTATTACTTTAAAGGGTCTGCGTTTCCTCACCCAACCTCACCAAACCTCTCAGCCCCAAGAGTGTCCACCCTTATGTCTCAATCAGCTGTGGGTCTAGATATGGTCAATCCAGGTAGCATCACTGCCCCTAAACGAATTTTGTAAGAATTTCTCTCTCTTTCACTGTCTTTTTTTCACAGGTTTTTAAAAGTAATTGATTTTTATAATGGGGTTTAGCTGCTTTTCACTGCTGTGTTTATGCCACTTTACACCCACTTGACTCCCTTACAAAGAGATATCAATACATAGGTTTTAAGTTTCTTACTAGTCAGATATATTCTTGGGCCGTGAATAGGGGGTGTTGAGTCCAATTCACTGAGCAAGGAGTAGGTCTTGTCTATTACATATTGGGTTTATGGAACGGTATCTGAGCTAATTTGAAACCCTTGTTTTATGCATCACCCCACCTCACCTTTCCCGTTAAGCAGCCATAGTGTGTTTTCTAAACGTGTGACTCTGTTCTGTTTTGTAATTCAGTTCAAGGGTAGCGGTTTTTACATTCCCTCTATAAGTGATATCTTATGATAAGTGTCTTTTTCTGTGTGACTTATTTCACTTAGAATCGTCGTACCTAAATCCAATCATCATGCTGCTACTAGCCTTATGACGTTGATTTCATGGCTGAGTGATATTCCATTGTACATAAGGACCACAACTTATTTATCAATTTTTCTCTATCCTGAGATATTTAAGGTGTAACGAAGTGGAGGTTCTTGTCAACAGAGCAGCCCTAAACATTGGGGTGCCTGTGTCTTGCTGGTTTTTAATTTTCCCACTTTATACGCCCATGAGTGGAAGTGCCCTATGCTCTCTAAGCTGAGTTTTTTAGATGTTTCAGGACACACCGTACACTTCTCCAGGGTGGCTGTTGGCAATTTACATCCCACCCATCAGCGTAGCAAGGCTCCCGTTTCTCCATGGCCTGTCCTGCATTTCTGGTTTTGACACTTTATTCAGCATGGCCCTTTTGACCGATGGGAAGCGCGACTTCTTTGTAGCGCTGATTTGCCTTTCCAGGTTGCTTGGTTGGCCAAAAAGGGCGTATGCGTTTTTTCCTGAATATATTCAGGAAAAAACGCATACGCCCTTTTTGGCCAAGGGCATCATTGACGAGGTTTTGCCGCTTTTCCTGTGCTTTAAAGGCGATTCGAATCTCCCTCCTGAAATCTGTTTCCTGCAATTCTGCCTTGCTTTCAAATCCTCTTCGTTGCCTTCCCTCAATATATTTGTGGACGAGAGTGATCATTTATAAGTCTGCAGGTTTGTGAATTGCAGTGCCCCTGAGCTCCATTTTTCAACTCGCTTTCTTGGGAGCTGGCCGCAAAAGCGCAGGATTGCTTCAGGCCCTATTCTGGTCACGGGCGGCAGGCTGAGCCTGTGCTTAATTCTTCTTCCTGATGGGAAAATAGAGTGACCTGTGCCTGTCCCAACACCTAGAGCTAGTCTCTCATTGTTTTCCCCTCTTCTCGTTCATCCTCAGGACAAATTGCAACCTGTACGGAACAGGAGGTTAAAGGTGATGATTCTCCAAGGAGGGAGGTTGCTAGTAAAGCAGCTGGAATGGCGAACCCGAGCACAAGGAGATGAGAAAGGAGGTGCGTTTTAGAAACCTTTCGCGATCACACGGTGTACCATCTTCTGTGTTTCTCATGCATGTTTTCGATGTAGGAAGATGCCCTAGAACCTGGAGATTTGGAACCCATGGGATGGGTACCACGCAGTATTACTTTAAAGGGTCTGCGTTTCCTCACCCAACCTCACCAAACCTCTCAGCCCCAAGAGTGTCCACCCTTATGTCTCAATCAGCTGTGGGTCTAGATATGGTCAATCCAGGTAGCATCACTGCCCCTAAACGAATTTTGTAAGAATTTCTCTCTCTTTCACTGTCTTTTTTTCACAGGTTTTTAAAAGTAATTGATTTTTATAATGGGGTTTAGCTGCTTTTCACTGCTGTGTTTATGCCACTTTACACCCACTTGACTCCCTTACAAAGAGATATCAATACATAGGTTTTAAGTTTCTTACTAGTCAGATATATTCTTGGGCCGTGAATAGGGGGTGTTGAGTCCAATTCACTGAGCAAGGAGTAGGTCTTGTCTATTACATATTGGGTTTATGGAACGGTATCTGAGCTAATTTGAAACCCTTGTTTTATGCATCACCCCACCTCACCTTTCCCGTTAAGCAGCCATAGTGTGTTTTCTAAACGTGTGACTCTGTTCTGTTTTGTAATTCAGTTCAAGGGTAGCGGTTTTTACATTCCCTCTATAAGTGATATCTTATGATAAGTGTCTTTTTCTGTGTGACTTATTTCACTTAGAATCGTCGTACCTAAATCCAATCATCATGCTGCTACTAGCCTTATGACGTTGATTTCATGGCTGAGTGATATTCCATTGTACATAAGGACCACAACTTATTTATCAATTTTTCTCTATCCTGAGATATTTAAGGTGTAACGAAGTGGAGGTTCTTGTCAACAGAGCAGCCCTAAACATTGGGGTGCCTGTGTCTTGCTGGTTTTTAATTTTCCCAATTTATACGCCCATGAGTGGAAGTGCCCTATGCTCTCTAAGCTGAGTTTTTTAGATGTTTCAGGACACACCGTACACTTCTCCAGGGTGGCTGTTGGCAATTTACATCCCACCCATCAGCGTAGCAAGGCTCCCGTTTCTCCATGGCCTGTCCTGCATTTCTGGTTTTGACACTTTATTCAGCATGGCCCTTTTGACCGATGGGAAGCGCGACTTCTTTGTAGCGCTGATTTGCCTTTCCAGGTTGCTTGGTTGGCCAAAAAGGGCGTATGCGTTTTTTCCTGAATATATTCAGGAAAAAACGCATACGCCCTTTTTGGCCAAGGGCATCATTGACGAGGTTTTGCCGCTTTTCCTGTGCTTTAAAGGCGATTCGAATCTCCCTCCTGAAATCTGTTTCCTGCAATTCTGCCTTGCTTTCAAATCCTCTTCGTTGCCTTCCCTCAATATATTTGTGGACGAGAGTGATCATTTATAAGTCTGCAGGTTTGTGAATTGCAGTGCCCCTGAGCTCCATTTTTCAACTCGCTTTCTTGGGAGCTGGCCGCAAAAGCGCAGGATTGCTTCAGGCCCTATTCTGGTCCCGGGCGGCAGGCTGAGCCTGTGCTTAATTCTTCTTCCTGATGGGAAAATAGAGTGACCTGTGCCTGTCCCAACACCTAGAGCTAGTCTCTCATTGTTTCCCCCTTCTTCCCGTTCATCCTCAGGACAAATTGCAACCTGTACGGAACAGGAGGTTAAAGGTGCTGATTCTCCAAGGAGGGAGATTGCTAGTAATGCGGCTTGAATGGCGAACCCGAGCACAAGGACATGAGAAATGAAGTGCGTTTTAGAAACCTTTCCCGATCACACGGTGTACCATCTTCTGGGTTTCTCATGCATGTTTTCGATGTAGGAAGATGCCCTTGAACCTGGAGATTTGGGACCCATGGGATGGGTACCACGCAGTATTACTTTAAAGGGTCTGCGTTTGCTCAACCAACCTCACCAAACCTCTCAGCCCCAAGAGTGTCCACCCTTATGTCTCAATCAGCTGTGGGTCTAGATATGGTCAATCCAGGTAGCATAACTGCCCCTAAACGAATTTTGTAAGAATTTCTCTCTCTTTCACTGTCTTTGTTTCACAGGTTTTTAAAAGTAATTGATTTTTATAATGGGGTTTAGCTGCTTTTCACTGCTGTGTTTATTCCACTTTACACCCACTTGACTCACTTACAAAGAGATATCAATACATAGGTTTTAAGATTCTTACTAGTCAGATATATTCTTGGGCCGTGAATAGGGGGTGTTGAGTCCAATTCACTGAGCAAGGAGTAGGTCTTGTCTAGTACATATTGGGTTTATGGAACGGTATCTGAGCTAATTTGAAACCCTTGTTTTATGCATCACCCCACCTCACCTTTCCCGTTAAGCAGCCATAGTGTGTTTTCTAAACGTGTGACTCTGTTCTGTTTTGTAATTCAGTTCAAGGGTAGCGGTTTTTACATTCCCTCTATAAGTGATATCTTATGATAAGTGTCTTTTTCTGTGTGACTTATTTCACTTAGAATCGTCGTACCTAAATCCACTCATCATGCTGCTACTAGCCTTATGACGTTGATTTCATGGCTGAGTGATATTCCATTGTACATAAAGACCACAACATCTTTATCCATTTTTCTCTTTCCTGGGATATTTAAGGTGTAACGAAGTTGGAGGTTCTTGTCAACAGAGCAGCCCTAAACTTTGGGGTGCCTGTGTCTTGCTGGTTTTTAATTTTCCCACTTTATACGCCCATGAGTGGAAGTGCCCTATGCTCTCTAAGCTGAGTTTTTTAGATGTTTCACGACACACCGTACACTTCTCCAGAGTGGCTGTTGGCAATTTACATCCCGCCCATCAGCGTAGCAAGCCTCCCGTTTCTCCATGGCCTGCCCTGCATTTCTGGTTTTGACACTTTATTCAGCATGGCCCTTTTGACCGATGGGAAGCGAGACTTCTTTGTAGCGCTGATTTGCCTTTCCAGGTTGCTTGCTTGGCCAAAAAGGGCGTATGCGTTTTTTCCTGAATATATTCAGGAAAAAACGCATACGCCCTTTTTGGCCAAGGGCATCATTGTCGAGGTTTTGCCGCTTTTCCTGTGCTTTAAAGGCGATTCGAATCTCCCTCCTGAAATCTGTTTCCTGCAATTCTGCCTTGCTTTCAAATCCTCTTCGTTGCCTTCCCTCAATATATTTGTGGACGAGAGTGGTCATTTATAAGTCTGCAGGTTTGTGAATTGCAGTGCCCCTGAGCTCCATTTTTCAACTCGATTTCTTGGGAGCTGGCCGCAAAAGCGCAGGATTGCTTCAGGCCCTATTCTGGTCCCGGGCGGAAGGCTGAGCCTGTGCTTAATTCTTCTTCCTCATGGGAAAAGAGAGTGAACTGTGCCTGTCCCAACACCTAGAGCTAGTCTCTCATTGGTTCCCCCTTCTTCCCGTTCATCCTCAGGACAAATTGCAACCTGTACGGAACAGGAGGTTAAAGGTGATGATTCTCCAAGGAGGGAGGTTGCTAGTAAAGCGGCTGGAATGGCGGACCCGAGCACAAGGAGATGAGAAATGAGGTGCGTTTTAGAAACCTTTCTCGATCACACGGTGTACCATCTTCTGGGTTTCTCATGCATGTTTTCGATGTAGGAAGATGCCCTTGAACCTGGAGATTTGGGACCCATGGGATGGGTACCACGCAGTATTACTTTAAAGGGTCTGTGTTTCCTCACCCAACCTCACCAAACCTCTCAGCCCCAAGAGTGTCCACCCTTATGTCTCAATCAGCTGTGGGTCTAGATATGGTCAATCCAGGTAGCATAACTGCCCCTAAACGAATTTTGTAAGAATTTCTCTCTCTTTCACTGTCTTTTTTTCACAGGTTTTTAAAAGTAATTGATTTTTATAATGGGGTTTAGCTGCTTTTCACTGCTGTGTTTATGCCACTTTACACCCACTTGACTCACTTACAGAGAGATATCAATACATAGGTTTTAAGATTCTTACTAGTCAGATATATTCTTGGGCTGTGAATAGGGGGTGTTGAGTCCAATTCACTGAGCAAGGAGTAGGTCTTCTCTATAACATATTGGGTTTATGGAACGGTATCTGAGCTAATTTGAAACCCTTGTTTTATGCATGAACCCACCTCACCTTTCCCGTTAAGCAGCCATAGTGTGTTTTCTAAACGTGTGACTCTGTTCTGTTTTGTAATTCAGTTCAAGGGTAGCGGTTTTTACATTCCCTCTATAAGTGATATCTTATGATAAGTGTCTTTTTCTGTGTGACTTATTTCACTTAGAATCGTCGTACCTAAATCCACTCATCATGCTGCTACTAGCCTTATGACGTTGATTTCATGGCTGAGTGATATTCCATTGTACATAAGGACCACAACTTCTTTATCCATTTTTCTCTTTCCTGAGATATTTAAGGTGTAACGAAGTGGAGGTTCTTGTCAACAGAGCAGCCCTAAACGTTGGGGTGCCTGTGTCTTGCTGATTTTTAGTTTTCCCAATTTATACGCCCATGAGTGGAAGTGCCCTATGCTCTCTAAGCTGAGTTTTTTAGATGTTTCAGGACACACCGTACACTTGTCCAGAGTGGCTGTTGGCCATTTACCTCCCGCCCATCAGCGTAGCAAGGCTCCCGTTTCTCCATGGCCTGTCCTGCATTTCTGGTTTTGACACTTTCTTCAGCATTGCCCTTTTGACCGATGGGAAGCGAGACTTCTTTGCAGCGCTGATTTGCCTTTCCAGGTTGCTTGGTTGGCCAAAAAGGGCGTATGCATTTTTTCCTGAATATATTCAGGAAAAAACGCATACGCCCTTTTTGGCCAAGGGCATCATTGTCGAGGTTTTGCTGCTTCTCCTGTGCTTTAAAGGCGATTCGAATCTCCCTCCTGAAATCTGTTTCCTGCAATTCTGCCTTGCTTTCAAATCCTCTTCGTTGCCTTCTCTCAATATATTTGTGGACGAGAGTGATCCTTTATAAGTCTGCAGGTTTGTGAATTGCAGTGCCCCTGAGCTCCATTTTTCAACTCGCTTTCTTGGGAGCTGGCCGCAAAAGCGCAGGATTGCTTCAGGCCCTATTCTGGTCCCGGGCGGCAGGCTGAGCCTGCGGTTAATTCTTCTTCCTGATGGGAATATAGAGTGACCTGTGCCTGTCCCAACACCTAGAGCTAGTCTCTCATTTTTTTCCCCTCTTCTCGTTCATCCTCAGGACAAATTGCAACCTGTACGGAACAGGAGGTTAAAGGTGCTGATTCTCCAAGGAGGGAGGTTGCTAGTAAAGCGGCTGGAATGGCGGACCCGAGCACAAGGAGATGAGAAATGAGGTGCGTTTTAGAAACCTTTCTCGATCACACGGTGTACCATCTTCTGGGTTTCTCATGCATGTTTTCGATGTAGGAAGATGCCCTTGAACCTGGAGATTTGGGACCCATGGGATGGGCACCACGCAGTATTAATTTAAAGGGTCTGCGTTTGCTCACCCAACCTCAGCAAACCTCCCAGCCCCAAGAGTGTCCACCCTTATGTCTCAATCAGCTGTGGGTCTAGATATGGTCAATCCAGGTAGCATCACTGCCCCTAAACGAATTTTGTAAGAATTTCTCTCTCTTTCACTGTCTTTTTTTCACAGGTTTTTAAAAGTAATTCATTTTTATAATGGGGTTTAGCTGCTTTTCACTGCTGTGTTTATGTCACTTTACACCCACTTGACTCACTTACAGAGAGATATCAATACATAGGTTTTAAGAATCTTACTAGTCAGATATATTCTTGGGCCGAGAATAGGGGGTGTTGAGTCCAATTCACTGAGCAAGGAGTAGGTCTTGTCTATTACATATTGGGTTTATGGAACGGTATCTGAGCTAATTTGAAACCCTTGTTTTATGCATCACCCCACCTCACCTTTCTCGTTAAGCAGCCATAGTGTGTTTTCTAAACGTGTGACTCTGTTCTGTTTTGTAATTCATTTCAAGGGTAGTGGTTTTTACATTCCCTCTATAAGTGATATCTTATGATAAGTGTCTTTTTCTGTGTGACTTATTTCACTTAGAATCGTCGTACCTAAATCCACTCATCATGCTGCTACTAGCCTTATGACGTTGATTTCATGGCTGAGTGATATTCCATTGTACATAAGGACCACAACTTCTTTATCCATTTTTCTCTTTCCTGAGATATTTAAGGTGTAACGAAGTGGAGGTTATTGTCAACAGAGCAGTCCTAAACGTTGGGGTGCCTGTGTCTTGCTGAATTTTACTTTTCCCAATTTATACGCCCATGAGTGGAAGTGCCCTATGCTCTCTAAGCTGAGTTTTTTAGATGTTTCACGACACACCGTACACTTCTCCAGAGTGGCTGTTGGCAATTTACATCCCGCCCATCAGCGTAGCAAGGCTCCCGTTTCTCCATGGCCTGCCCTGCATTTCTGGTTTTGACACTTTATTCATCATGGACCTTTTGACCGATGGGAAGCGAGACTTCTTTGTAGCGCTGATTTGCCTTTCCAGGTTGCTTGCTTGGCCAAAAAGGGCGTATGCGTTTTTTCCTGAATATATTCAGGAAAAAACGCATACGCCCTTTTTGGCCAAGCGCATCATTGTCGAGGTTTTGCCGCTTTTCCTGTGCTTTAAAGGCGATTCGAATCTCCCTCCTGAAATCTGTTTCCTGCAATTCTGCCTTGCTTTCAAATCCTCTTCGTTGCCTTCCCTCAATATATTTGTGGACGAGAGTGGTCATTTATAAGTCTGCAGGTTTGTGAATTGCAGTGCCCCTGAGCTCCATTTTTCAACTCGCTTTCTTGGGAGCTGGCCGCAAAAGCGCAGGATTGCTTCAGGCCCTATTCTGGTTCCGGGCGGCAGGCTGAGCCTGTGCTTAATTCTTCTTCCTAATGCGAAAATAGAGTGACCTGTGCCTGTCCCAACACCTAGAGCTAGACTCTCATTGTTTCCCCCTTTTCCCGTTCATCCTCAGGACAAATTGCAACCTGTACGGAACAGGAGGTTAAAGGTGCTGATTCTCCAATGAGGGAGACTGCTAGTAAAGCAGCTGGAATGGTGAATTCGAGCACAAGGAGATGAGAAATGAGGTGCGTTTTAGAAACCTTTCCCGATCACACAGTGTGCCATCTTCTGGGTTTCTCATGCATGTTTTCGATGTAGGAAGATGCCCTTGAACCTGGATATTTGGGACCCATGGGATGGGTACCACGCAATATTACTTTAAAGGGTCTGCGTTTCCTCACCCAACCTCAGCAAACCTCTCAGCCCCAAGAGTGTCCACCCTTATGTCTCAATCAGCTGTGGGTCTAGATATGGTCAATCCAGGTAGCATCACTGCCCATAAACGAATTTTGTAAGAATTTCTCTCTCTTTCACTGTCTTTTTTTCACAGGTTTTTAAAAGTAATTGATTTTTATAATGGGGTTTAGCTGCTTTTCACTGCTGTGTTTATGCCACTTTACACCCACTTGACTCACTTACAGAGAGATATCAATACATAGGTTTTAAGATTCTTACTAGTCACATATATTCTTGGACGGTGAATCGGGGGTGTTCAGTCGAATTCACTGAGCAAGGAGTAGGTCTTGTCTAGTACATATTGGGTTTATGGAACGGTATCTGACCTAATTTGAAACCCTTGTTTTATGCATCACCCCACCTCACCTTTCCCGTTAAGCAGCCATAGTGTGTTTTCTAAACGTGTGACTCTGTTCTGTTTTGTAATTCAGTTCAAGGGTAGCGGTTTTTACATTCCCTCTATAAGTGATATCTTATGATAAGTGTCTTTTTCTGTGTGACTTATTTCACTTAGAATCGTCGTACCTAAATCCACTCATCATGCTGCTACTAGCCTTATGACGTTGATTTCATGGCTGAGTGATATTCCATTGTACATAAGGACCACAACTTCTTTATCCATTTTTCTCTTTCCTGAGATATTTAAGGTGTAACGAAGTGGAGGTTCTTGTCAACAGAGCAGCCCTAAACGTTGGGGTGCCTGTGTCTTGCTGATTTTTAGTTTTCCCAATTTATACGCCCATGAGTGGAAGTGCCCTATGCTCTCTAAGCTGAGTTTTTTAGATGTTTCAGGACACACCGTACACTTGTCCAGAGTGGCTGTTGGCCATTTACCTCCCGCCCATCAGCGTAGCAAGGCTCCCGTTTCTCCATGGCCTGTCCTGCACTTCTGGTTTTGACACTTTATTCATCATTGCCCTTTTGACCGATGGGAAGCGAGACTTCTTTGCAGCGCTGATTTGCCTTTCCAGGTTGCTTGGTTGGCCAAAAAGGGCGTATGCATTTTTTCCTGAATATATTCAGGAAAAAACGCATACGCCCTTTTTGGCCAAGGGCATCATTGTCGAGGTTTCGCTGCTTCTCCTGTGCTTTAAAGGCGATTCGAATCTCCCTCCTGAAATCTGTTTCCTGCAATTCTGCCTTGCTTTCAAATCCTCTTCGTTGCCTTCTCTCAATATATTTGTGGACGAGAGTGATCCTTTATAAGTCTGCAGGTTTGTGAATTGCAGTGCCCCTGAGCTCCATTTTTCAACTCGCTTTCTTGGGAGCTGGCCGCAAAAGCGCAGGATTGCTTCAGGCCCTATTTTGGTCCCGGGCGGCAGGCTGAGCCTGCGGTTAATTCTTCTTCCTGATGGGAAAATAGAGTGACCTGTGCCTGTCCCAACACCTAGAGCTAGTCTCTCATTGTTTTCCCCGCTTCCCGTTCATCCTCAGGACAAATTGCAACCTGTACGGAACAGGAGGTTAAAGGTGCTGATTCTCCAAGGAGGGAGATTGCTAATAAAGCCGCTGGAATGGTGAACCCGAGCACAAGGAGATGAGAAATGAGGTGCGTTTTAGAAACCTTTCCCGATCACACGGTGTGCCATTTTCTGGGTTTCTCATGCATGTTTTCGATGTAGGAAGATGCCCTTGATCCTGGAGATTTGGGACCCATGGGATGGGCACCACACAGTATTAATTTAAAGGGTCTGCGTTTGCTCACCCAACCTCACCAAACCTCTCATCCCCAAGAGTGTCCACCATTATGTCTCAATCAGCTGTGGGTCTAGATATGGTCAATCCAGGTGGCATCACAGCCCCTGAACGAATTTTGAAAGAATTTCCCACTCTTTCACTGTCTTTGTTTCACGTTTTTGTAAAAGTAATTGATTTTTATAATGGGGTTTAGCTGCTTTTCACTGCTCTGTGTATGCTGCTTTACACCCACTTGACTCACTTACAGAGAGATATCAATACATAGGTTTTAAGATTCTTACTAGTCAGATATATTCTTGGACGGTGAATCGGTGGTGTTGAGTCTAATTCTCTGAGCAAGGAGTAGGTCTTGTCTAGTACATATTGGGTTTATGGAACGGTATCTGACCTAATTTGAAACCCTTGTTTTATGCATCACCCCACCTCACCTTTCCCGTTAAGCAGCCATAGTGTGTTTTCTAAACGTGTGACTCTGTTCTGTTTTGTCATTCAGTTCAAGGGTAGCGGTTTTTACATTCCCTCTATAACTGATATCTTATGATAAGTGTCTTTTTCTGTGTGACTTATTTCACTTAGAATCGTAGTACCTAAATCCACTCATCATGGTGCTACTAACCTTATGACGTTGATTTCATGGCTGAGTGATATTCCATTGTACATAAGGACCACAACTTCTTTATCCATTTTTCTCTTTCCTGGGATATTTAAGGTGTAACGAAGTGGAGGTTCTTGTCAACAGAGCAGCCCTAAACTTTGGGGTACCTGTGTCTTGCTGGTTTTTAATTTTCCCACTTTATACGCCCATGAGTGGAAGTGCCCTATGCTCTCTAAGCTGAGTTTTTTAGATGTTTCAGGACACACCGTACACTTCTCCAGAGTGGCTGTTGGCAATTTACATCCCGCCCATCAGCGTAGCAAGGCTCCCGTTTCTCCATGGCCTGTCCTGCATTTCTGGTTTTGACACTTTATTCAGCATGGCCCTTTTGACCGATGGGAAGCGAGACTTCTTTGTAGCGCTGATTTGCCTTTCCAGGTTGCTTGCTTGGCCAAAAAGGGCGTATGCGTTTTTTCCTGAATATATTCAGGAAAAAACGCATACGCCCTTTTTGGCCAAAGGCATCATTGTCGAGGTTTTGCCGCTTTTCCTGTGCTTTAAAGGCGATTCGAATCTCCCTCCTGAAATCTGTTTCCTGCAATTCTGCCTTGCTTTCAAATCCTCTTCGTTGCTTTCCCTCAATATATTTGTGGACGAGAGTGATCATTTATAAGTCTGCAGGTTTGTGAATTGCAGTGCCCCTGAGCTCCATTTTTCAACTCGCTTTCTTGGGAGCTGGCCGCAAAAGCGCAGGATTGCTTCAGGCCCTATTCTGGTCCCGGGCGGCAGGCTGAGCCTGTGCTTAATTCTTCTTCCTGATGGGAAAATAGAGTGAACTGTGCCTGTCCCAACACCTAGAGCTAGTCTCTCATTGTTTTCCCCTCTTCTCGTTCATCCTCAGGACAAATTGCAACCTATATGGAACAGGAGGTTAAAGGTGATGATTCTCCAAGGAGGGAGGTTGCTAGTAAAGCAGCTGGAATGGCGAACCCGAGCACAAGGAGATGAGAAATGAGGTGCGTTTAGAAACCTTTCGCGATCACACGGTGTACGATCTTCTGGGTTTCTCATGCATGTTTTCGATGTAGGAAGATGCCCTTGAACCTGGAGATTTGGAACCCATGGGATGGGTACCACGCAGTGTTACTTTAAAGGGTCTGCGTTTCCTCACCTAACCTCACCAAACCTCTCAGCCCCAAGAGTGTCCACCCTTATGTCTCAATCAGCTGTGGGTCTAGATATGGTCAATCCAGGTAGCATAACTGCCCCTAAAAGAATTTTGTAAGAATTTCTCTCTCTTTCACTGTCTTTTTTTCACAGGTTTTTAAAAGTAATTGATTTTTATAATGGGGTTTAGCTGCTTTTCACTGCTGTGTTTATGTCACTTTACACCCACATGACTCACTTACAGAGAGATATCAATACATAGCTTTTAAGATTCTTACTAGTCAGATATATTCTTGGGCCGTGAATAGGGGGTTTTGAGTCCAATTCACTGAGCAAGGAGTAGGTCTTGTCTAGTACATATTGGGTTTATGGAACGGTATCTGAGCTAATTTGAAACCCTTGTTTTATGCATCACCCCACCTCACCTTTCCCGTTAAGCAGCCATAGTGTGTTTTCTAAACGTGTGACTCTGTTCTGTTTTGTAATTCAGTTCAAGGGTAGCGGTTTTTACATTCCCTCTATAAGTGATATCTTATGATAAGTGTCTTTTTCTGTGTGACTTATTTCACTTAGAATCGTCGTACCTAAATCCACTCATCATGCTGCTACTAGCCTTATGACATTGATTTCATGGCTGAGTGATATTCCATTGTACATAAAGACCACAACATCTTTATCCATTTTTCTCTTTCCTGGGATATTTAAGGTGTAACGAAGTTGGAGGTTCTTGTCAACAGAGCAGCCCTAAACTTTGGGGTGCCTGTGTCTTGCTGGTTTTTAATTTTCCCACTTTATACGCCCATGAGTGGAAGTGCCCTATGCTCTCTAAGCTGAGTTTTTTAGATGTTTCAGGACACACCGTACACTTCTCCATAGTGGCTGTTGGCAATTTACATCCCGCCCATCAGCGTAGCAAGGCTCCCGTTTCTCCATGGCCTGTCCTGCATTTCTGGTTTTGACACTTTATTCAGCATGGCCCTTTTGACCGATGGGAAGCGAGACTTCTTTGTAGCGCTGATTTGCCTTTCCAGGTTGCTTGGTTGGCCAAAAAGGGCGTATGCGTTTTTTCCTGAATATATTCAGGAAAAAACGCATACGCCCTTTTTGGCCAAGGGCATCATTGTCGAGGTTTTGCCGCTTTTCCTGTGCTTTAAAGGCGATTCGAATCTCCCTCCTGAAATCTGTTTCCTGCAATTCTGCCTTGCTTTCAAATCCTCTTCGTTGCCTTCCCTCAATATATTTGTGGACGAGAGTGATCATTTATAAGTCTGCAGGTTTGTGAATTGCAGTGCCCCTGAGCTCCATTTTTCAACTCGCTTTCTTGGGAGCTGGCCGCAAAAGCGCAGGATTGCTTCAGGCCCTATTCTGGTCCCGGGCGGCAGGCTGAGCCTGTGCTTAATTCTTCTTCCTGATGGGAAAATAGAGTGACCTGTGCCTGTCCCAACACCTAGAGCTAGTCTCTCATTGGTTCCCCCTTCTTCCCGTTCATCCTCAGGACAAATTGCAACCTGTACGGAACAGGAGGTTAAAGGTGCTGATTCTCCAAGGAGGGAGATTGCTAGTAATGCGGCTGGAATGGCGAACCCGAGCACAAGGACATGAGAAATGAGGTGCGTTTTAGAAACCTTTCCCGATCACACGGTGTACCATCTTCTGGGTTTCTCATGCATGTTTTCGATGAAGGAAGATGCCCTTGAACCTGGAGATTTGGGACCCATGGGATGGGTACCACGCAGTATTACTTTAAAGGGTCTGCGTTTGCTCACCCAACCTCACCAAACCTCTCAGCCCCAAGAGTGTCCACCCTTATGTCTCAATCAGCTGTGGGTCTAGATATGGTCAATCCAGGTAACATAACTGCCCCTAAACGAATTTTGTAAGAATTTCTCTCTCTTTCACTGTCTTTGTTTCACAGGTTTTTAAAAGTAATTGATTTTTATAATGGGGTTTAGCTGCTTTTCACTGCTGTGTTTATGCC